>NW_022737223.1:474486-481330 GCF_011630105.1 Anneissia japonica | reverse complement strand
CCCCCCCCCCCCAAGTTCCACCAGCCTTGGAAGTTGAATCTGTGCAACGCAGAGCATGTAGAATAATATCAGGTGCACAATTTGAATCATTAAAACTTTTAAAATGGAACTTGAAATGAGACCGTGTAAATTTTTGCTTCAATTCAGTAAGAATTTAAATAAAATTGTACTGAATGCTATAACTGGCACTAAATACAAGGGGGAGTATGTGAAGGCACTAAGAAACTCCAGTAAATTTTATGAATACTTCTGTAAGTATTCCCTGCAATATATAGAATGTTGAATGGTGAATAAAAAAAATTGAAATAGCAAGTGCTGAATGTTTGAGACAAGGAGATAGGCATATTTCCATTTTTTGTATAAATTAATGTTAATGTTTCCTGTAAATATATATAAATTATATTAAGTTAGTAAATTTTTAATTGATGATTGATGTATGAAAATGTATTAATAATAATGTTGATTTAGTGTTGTAATTACATATTTTTGTATCAGTTAATTTTAATGTTTTTTGTAGATAATATATACAATTTAATATTAAGTTTGTAAATTTTTAATTGATAATTTATGTATAAAAAATGTATTAATTAATGATGATGTTGATTTTGTGTCGTAATTCTTATTATTTAATTGATTCATTTTTAAACAATAATTAATGATCTACAACAATTGAGCAATATTCTGCAAATTTTACACAGTTTTTTTTTAATCTTTCTATGAAATTTCAACTTATACTAAGCCTGAAGGTGGCGCTGTCCTCCGGGGGCCATCTTGGATGGTACACATACACAACTCTGCATTGCTTCGCTATGATCCTGTCCGTCATCCTGTCTAATTAGTTGTTTAATAATAGCTCTATGGAAAGGGTACAGTTATGAGTTATTATTGTATGGCCCCAGCAGTCGCCAAAAACGCACGCTATAGCGTAGGTACAGTAATAGGCCTATACGGTAGGTAGTGTCTTTTTTCTCGCAATGCTATCAAAACAGGGAAATGACGAAAATAGTTAGGCCTAGTACAGTAGTAGTAGTCGAATACAGATCATTTCAGTGGCGGCGTATTGTTTAATAGCTCTATGGTATTATGCATTTCGGTCGCAATAAACAGCCTCAGTATGGAACGCCGATGTACGCAGTAGTGCTTTATGTTTGGATAGTAATTTTTTAAGGCTTCTGTATTTTTAAAGTTTTTTTTTGGTGCGTGTGTTTCAGACTGGCTGGGTATTTATTAATTTTATATAGGCTGTATTAGTTAGAATATTAATGAATATGTATTTGTACATTCCATTTAAACCAAGGCAATTCAACAGAAGGACGCACATCTCGGGACATCAAAGGTTATAACTCTGGCATCGACATTCTAGACGCACCTGCGTCCCTACACGCTGAACGTCACAAAAACCATAGCAACCAGGCCATAAACCGTCGGTGTACGTAACGATTTACTCGCGCGCGTGTTAGTTGCCATAATCGCGTGTCATGCAGTGATTACAAAGGCCTAATGATGTTTTGCACTAACATTAGACTGAAATTATATTCTTCATTTCAACATTAATTTTACCAAAATTGTGGTGAATTGTCGTTCATGAGACTTCACTTCAAAAAGTAATAAATGTTCTGTATATACTCAAATGTTCGTTTTCGGAACCTTATGCCAACATTGTCAAAATAACAGATTAATGTTACATAAGAACATGAAATTTTATAAAATTCGTAAATTTTAAATTGCTATAACTTTTCATTTTCATTGGTCAATTTTCACAAATAAAATTGCAGTTTATAGAAGCATTTAACAAGCAGTTAAAAAAGCAGTAAAAAAAAATCAGATGTAACAGGCATTGCGAAGTACCCAAAATTAATAAAATAAAAACTAACGCCATAAAACGAATGGCACGCATAGACTAATAATTGACGGCTGTACTCGCAACTAGTATCGGATTGTCGAAGCCACAGTAAAGATCAAAGGACTGTACGCACGCGCTATGTTCGAGAGCGGAGATGTGCGTCCTTCTGTTGAATTACCTTGTTTAAACTATAGTATTTTTATAAAGAGATCATCAGATTGATGACTCGAAGTTAAAGCCCCATTCCCGGCAAAATTTCAGTTTTTAAGAAAAATCTAATTTTTGTATAATGTTATAAAGATTTATAAATATAATACGGAATTGCTAGTTTAACTGAATTTAGACATTCCTAAGAATGAAAAAAATGTAAAATAAGACTGAAATTTGATTTTTTGTGTTCCACACAAAAAATAAATGCGGATAAATTTTTCATGTTTGATTTTGCGATAGGCCGTGAGAAGAAATATCATAGGCGCCGAAAACATTAGCCTTAGTTAGGTAACAAAAACTGGTGTTAAAACAAACCTATGAAAACTCCATAAATACTTTTTATCTAAACTTTCTAAATTCGCCTCTGAATGTTGTTGTAGCAGTACTGTGATGAGAATCATGAAGAAGATAATTATGGTAGCAACATTGATTTATTGCTCTAAGTACTGTAATTTTACAATTTTTGTCACCATCGTTTGTTACTAAACTTTGTTCAATTTATCTCCCACCACCACCTTAAAGTGTCCCGAATATGGACATACTGTTGTTCTACATTGTAGATCAAAGTGTCTTGCTTTTTAACATTTGTAGGTTTCAATTCCTGAATCATTCAGGGTAATAGTAACACCAATGATAGTGAAATGAGCTGCATAACTTAAATTCTCAAGCCTGAAAAAACATTTCAATATACTTTTTAAAAAATGTTTACATGATTCTAGATAGCAAGTAAATCTTGGATACTGTAGTACAATTATATAGCTTATTATTTGTAACCTGATAACACATTTTTTAATGCCAAGTATTAAAAAAAAGTAGTTTCTCCTAATATTAAAAAAAAAAAAAAGAAAAGAAGAATGAGGACTTTTTTTTGTACTCTAGAGATGGCAAATCTAAGATGGTTGATGGAAATCAGCTACTACTTTCTGACTATTGCAAGTACACACATTGATGCCATCAAATAAAAGAAGCACTAGACATGATTCATACCATAATACTAAAATAAAGAAAATAAAAAAAGAATTTACAATTTGGAGAGGTGGAGAAAATGGACAATAAACTAGTAACTGTAATATTATAGAGGCACTGCGTAATATGCGCTAAACAGTTTAAGTGCAAATTATCATATAACACTCGCCTTCCAACATTTTTTTTCTATTTCAGTCTTCCAAATTATGCAGTGAATAAGAAAACAGTTAGCCAGATTTTCATACATTTCTTTTTAAAAAAATGAAATTTAAAAAAAAAATTAAAATTTGGAGAGGCAGAGAAAATAGATGCACGAGGGGATGAGAAATTACTAATTTTTTATATTTGGCCTATTACTTTATATATTATAGAGGCACTGCACAATAAACAGTATAAGTGGAAATTATTATCATATAACACTATCGCATTGCATTGTATTTTCAGGGAAGTCTTCCACAGTATGCAGTGAATAAGAAAACACTTTAATTTATATTGCAAAACACTTGTAGTTGTGTAAGAACAAAATGGAAAATAACAAGGAAGAGATGAAATACAAATGCGAACATTGTGGAGAACATGTTGATTTAATTACTTTGCGGTCCCATTTGGGAATTAAGAGAGAGGAGGTAGAAAGGACCCATTTCGGAATTAAGATAGAGGAGGTAGAATTTGAACAATGTGATTATGTTGAAGAGCCATTTGATCACTCAAGCAATTTAAGAGATTTGATAGATACAAAGGAGATATTCCATGAATGTGAATATTGCAAAAAAGTATTTAAAAGCCAATATGCTTTAAGAGGTCATATGAGGATACATAAAGGAAAAACACTACATGAATGTAAACACTGCGGTAAGAAATTTGAAAACGGCAGCAGTTTAAGAAGTCATTTGTTGAGGCATACAGAGGAGCGACCGTATGAGTGTGAACACTGCGGAAGGAAATTTAAAAGAAATAGCAGTTTAACCAGTCATTTGGAGATGCATACAGGAGGTAAACATGAATGCGAACACTGTGGGAAGAAATTTAACACTAACAACAATTTAAAAAGCCATTTATTGATACATACAGAAGAGAAACCATATGAATGTGAACACTGTGGAAAGAAATTTAACACTAACGGCAAATTAAAAAGTCATTTGACGATACATACAGAAAAGCAACCATATGAATGTGAACACTGTGGAAAGAAATTTAACACTAACGGCAAATTAAAAAGTCATTTGACGATACTTACAGAAGAGCAACCATATGAATGTGAACACTGTGGAAAGAAATTTAAAACTAAGGGCAGTTTAAAAAGCCATTTATTGATACATACAGAAGAGAAACCATATGAATGTGAACACTGTGGAAAGAAATTTAACACTAAAGGTAAATTAAAAAGTCATTTGACGATACATACAGAAGAGCAACCATATGAATGTGAACACTGTGGAAAGAAATTTAAAAGAAATTACTCTTTAAAAAGTCATTTAAGGATGCATACAGGAGAGACACCATATGAATGTGAACACTGCGGACAGAAATTTAAATTTTATTCTGGTTTAAGTCTTCATTTGATGATGCATACAGGAGAGAGTCCATATGAGTGTGAATACTGCGGAAAAATGTTTGGAAACAACAGCAGTTTAAGAGTTCATTTAAGGAAACATACAGGAGAGACACCATATGAATGTGAGCAGTGTGGACAAAAATTTAAACACCGTAGTGGTGTAAAACGTCATTTGATAATGCATGCAGGAGAGAGACCATATGAATGTGAACATTGTGGAAAGAAATATAAAACGAAGTGCAATTTAAAATGTCATTTGATGATGCATTCAGAGGAGAGACCATATGAATGTGAACAATGTGGAAAGAAATTTAAAAGGAATCGCTGTTTAAATGTTCATTTGATGATACATGAGACAGGAAAAATACTATATGAATGTAAACACTGTGAAAATACATTTTTTAAAAGCAGTGTTAATTTAAAACTTCATTTAAAGATGCATACAGGAGAGACCATATGAATGTGAACACTGTGGAAAGAAATTGGAAAGAAATTTAAAAGCAATGGCAATTTAAAAGGTCATTTCTGAATAGGAACATACTGGAGAGAGATGCTCTAAAAATAACTTCCTCAAAATTAGGAAAAAAATATGTTTGGAAAATTTGCAGAATAGACAGCAGTTATGCACAAGAGTATCTGAGGGTTAGAATGCCAATGAGTTGAATAGCTGCTGCAGCATTGTGGAATATACCGGTACTCCCACAGGCAGGGGCTGTGCCAGGATTTGCCTGATGGGAGGTCAGAAGTCCCTGACAGGGCTGATGTCACTCGAGAAAAAAAAGTGGCCGTGGTCAGGCATCGCCCCCAAAAACTTTAACAATGTAGTGGTTCCAAAGGCTTATTTAAGAGTCTTAGATTTTAGAGTCTATTAATATGTAGAAAATAATATTGTGGTTTTTCTCACCCCTTGGCCCCTCCTCTGTAACGCCGCCACTGCCCACAGTAGTATGTGTGTAAAATAGAGCAACTTGTGTAGCGCCCTCAATTGGGTATGGAAAGTTTGAAGTACATTAGTAGATCGCCTAGTAACCAGATCACAATGCGTAAATTGAAGTAAGTTAAATTCATCATAATGAGATATGTAGAGATAATTTCATTGTTATATTATGATTCTTTGATTCAGTGTTATATGCTTTGGAGTTTGCAATGACCTAATTAAAGTTAAGCAGACAAGGGAGACGCAAGCGCTGGTAGAGAGTTGGTCTTTATAGGCCTAGGATGGCCCTACGAATATTTCATGTGTTTCATAGATTTATCGATGTGGGCTTTGTTAATTATTATCTTGTATGTTTAACTACAGAATAAAACCATTGTGAGATGGATGAAACTGAACATAAAACCGACTACGTTTCAATTTGTTTCACAGGTGTTTAATCCAATTACCGGAATAATGATGCACTATCTTCATACTGGAAATTACGCGTTGTTACATATTTTGTGTTCCTGACAGAGTCAGGAGTCACTCTTTGTGACATTTCCGTGCTCACGGGCGTCAAGACGTGCGTGTACGCATGCGTAAGTCTTTTAAAATGCTCAAAATTATTCTTTTTTTTAAACTAATTACAGCATATGTTAGCATATTATGAAACTTTTCAATCAGCACCGCGCGCGCTTCCTGAGGGTCAAAGTACGGCGGATCACCGAATTCGTCCTCAGTGACGAGTTCAAATCTAGTTTTCCAGTTACATCTGCTCACTTGTTCTGCGCATAGAGACTCGTGTTTTGCACAATATAAATGAATAACCTTTAACCTTTTCTACTGTCAGTCAACATTTCAACTTGACAGACCACACTCTTAAAAACATTTAATTTATCATCATAAGCCATGGATATATAAACCACCCAGAGGCAATTTCACAGTTCCCTGATCCACCAAAGACAGAATATGAGATGAGTTGGGTTTTAAGGCTTAACACTCACACGCAGGGCCTAAACAACGACCTTGGTATTCTGAGCGGATACACGTTCATTAACGAATTAGCTAACAGAAAATCCAGTCCTAATTGTTATGTCAAATAGACTGCATTCTGCGCACTGGCCAGACCGCCTATTGTGCCGATCGTTTTGTTTTTCTGTTGTTTATCATTTGATTTCTGTTTGATCATGAACCTATTTTTGTAACTGTTTAATCTGATGTTACTATTCTGTAGGCATACGCTGAAGAGAACAGGTGATCCCTAAATATTCGTAATAAAATAAATTTTATATATCCTGAAAAAACGTCAACCGCCTAGATTATTTATTTTTGTCCCCATTCTAATATATATATG
>NW_022737223.1:422593-474029 GCF_011630105.1 Anneissia japonica | reverse complement strand
TAAGGGAATAGACTGTAAAGTTCAGGATGTACATGCCCTAACTTCTTGTGATAGTTTTTCACTTCATAATCAACGTGATAAATTAATTAATGAACAAGATAGAGATCCCGAGTTACAAGAGTTCAAAATGTGTGTTCAGTTAGGTACTAAACCCCATCATTTTGCAGGCAAGTCCCGTTATTATAAACGATTATGTCGGGAGTTTCATCGTTGTAAGATTTATGATGGTTTAATGGTCCGCATTACTCATGATAGACGTAAGGGTGAAATTGTACAGTCCATCATACCTACTTCATTACAAAGGGAAGTTTTGACATCATTTCATGGTTCTAATTCAGGACATTATAATTCAGCCAAAACTTTAGATCTCATTTCAGCTAATTGTTACTGGCCTTATATGGCACGTGATGTAAAGCGATTCTGTTTGGAATGTCTCCCATGTCAGGCTAGACGAAGGCCTGTTCCTGGATTACGTGCTCCAGTGGGTACAGTGCCAGCGAATCGTCCATTTGAGAGAATTGCAGCCGATATTACGGAGTTGCCTGTGTCAGCCAGAGGTAATCGTTACGTGCTAGTAGTAGGTGATTACTTTACCAAATATATCACTTTATACGCAATTCCTGATCAGACAGCAGCCACTGTTGCCAAGTGCATATGCGAAGATTTTATCAAGCGACATGGCGTACCAGAGTCTATTCACACAGATCAAGGTGCTCAGTTCGAGTCAAATTTATTGAAGGGGATCTGTACATATTTAGGAATCGTCAAAACAAAAACTACCCCGTATCACCCGCAATCAGACGGGATGATTGAGCGTTTTAACCGCACAATGAAAGACCAGCTGTCTCAACAGTTGTATGGTGAAGGTAAGGATTGGGACACCTTACTTAGTCAAATTGAATTGCAGTACAATTCAGTAGTTCATGAAACCACTGGCTTCAGCCCATTTTACCTGGTCCATGGACGTGAACCAAGATTGGCCAGTCAAGTGCTTTATGGTCCCAACACATCTCATCCCATTTCTACTACTCAAGAGTATGTTGCGGATTTAGATAAGTGTATTACCAGAGCTAGGGATTTAGTGACCAATAACATTGCTATCCAAAAACACAAACAAAAACACTATTACAACATGAAACAAAGATTTCGTCCATACCAAGTTGGCGAAAAAGTTTGGATTGATGATCCAGTTAATGTACGGAACAAGTTGGCTCCTCGATGGCAGGGCCCCTTTCAAGTCGTTAATGTGAGTGAGGATGGTGTTGTCTACAAACTGCAAGCGGTTAATGGCAAAATATATCCTAGAAAGATACACTACAATCGTCTTAAGGCATACATTGAACCATCTGTTATCAAGCAGCCTGTTGCTAGGACAGATGTATTGCCACTTAACTCTACCAACTGTCAACCTTTGAATGAGGAAGCTGTATCACCCTTCCGTGTTACTAGAACTGGCAGAAAAGTGAAGCCACCTTCCAGATTCCTGGAATAACTGTGAATGTATGACTATATGTCAGCACCACTTACACATGTAGTGTATTACATGAATTTACAGTTACAGTAACAAAAAAACAAAAAAAACAACAAAAAAACAACAAAAAAACAGAAAAAAAAAACAGAACGAACAAACACAGAACAGAAGCAGAGGGACAACCAGAACTCTTCTATTTGGGCCTAGGCCTAACGTAATATTTGGAGGTACTGTAGGTGTATATTGATATCCAAATATCTTGCTAATAAATCAACATCTAATAAAATATCCCATAAAATAATTGTAATAATTGTTTGTTTTGTTGCTTGAAGTCATGTCATTTAACTTGCCTGCCTCTGACACCTGACTGTAAAGTACTGTATACGCAAAATGCAGCATGGCGAGAGCATTCCAGCGGATGCGATCTAAAATCTGTGAATTTAGTATGGAGAAGATAGTATCTCCCATGAGAAATATTCCCTACTTCTCTTTTTTTTATCCTTTTGCATAAAACTAAAATTTATGATAAAATTTTTTTCCATGGTTTATAATAATTATAGCATGCATGCAATTTTTTAAAAATGTTTTTAAGTGGAATTGGAACGGGAATGGGACTTTCAGTGGCGCGGAGTGGTACACCATCGTATATTACTAAACTTTGTTCAATTTATCTCCCACCACCACCTTAAAGTGTCCCGCATTTGGACATACTGTTCTACATTCTAGCTTTTTAACATTTGTAGGTTTTAATTCCTGAATCATCCAGGGAAATAGTAACAATAATAGTGAAATGAGCTGCTTAACTTAAATTCTCAAGTCTGAAAAAACATTTCAATATACTTTTAAAAAAAAATGTTTACATGATTCTACTGTAGGTAGCAAGTAAATCTTGGATACTGTAGGCACATTGATGCCATCAAATAAAAGAAGCACTTGACATGATTCATACCATAATACTAAAATAAAGAAAATATAAAAAGAATTTACAATTTGAAGAGGTAGAGAAAATGGACAAGAAACTAGTAATATTATAGAGGCACTACGTAATATGCGCTAAACAGTTTAAGTGCAAGTTATCACTCACATTGCATCATTTTTCTTCAATTTCAATCTTCCAAATTATGCAGTGAATAAGAAAACAGTTTAGCCAGATTTTCATACATTTCTTTAAAAAAAAGGAAATTTAAAAAAAAAATTAAAATTTGGAGAGGCAGAGAAAATGGATGCACGAGGGGATGAGAAATTAGTAATTTTTTATATTTGGCCTTTTACTTTATATATTATAGAGGCACTGCACAATAAACAGTATAAGTGGAAATTATTATCATATAACACTATCGCATTGCATTGTATTTTCAGAGAAGTCTTCCACAGTATGCAGTGAATAAGAGAACACTTTAATTAATATTATACTGTAAAACACATGTTGTAACTGTTTAAGAACAAAATGGAAAATAAGGAGGAAGAGATGGAATACAAATGCGAACATTGTGGAGAACATGTTGATTTAATTACTATGAGGACCCATTTGGGAATCAAGATAGAGGAGGTAGAAAGGACCCATTTCGGAATTAAGATAGAGGAGGTAGAATTTGAACAATGTGATTATGTTGAAGAGCCATTTGATCACTCAAGCAATTTAAGAGATTTGATAGATACAGAGGAGATATTCCATGAATGTAAATATTGCAAAAGAGTATTTAAAAGCCAAAATAGTTTAAGAAGTCATATGGGGATACATAAAGGAGAAATACTACATGAATGTGAACACTGTGGGAAGAAATTTAACACTAACCGCAAATTAAAAAGTCATTTGACGATACATACAGAAGAGCAACCATATGAATGTGAACACTGTGGAAAGAAATTTAAAAGAAGTTACTCTTTAAAAAGTCATTTAAGGATGCATACAGGAGAGACACCATATGAATGTCAACACTGCGGAAAGAAATTTAAATTTCATGCTGGTTTAAGTCGTCATTATTTGTCGATGCATACAGGAGAGAAACCATATGAATGTGAGCACTGCGGAAAGAAATTTAACATTAACAGCAAATTAAAAAGTCATTTGACGATACATACAGAAGAGCAACCATATGAATGTGAACAATGTGGAAAGAAATTTAAAAGAAATGACTCTTTAAAAAGTCATTTAAGGATGCATACAGGAGAGACACCATATGAATGTGAACACTGCGGAAAGAAATTTAATTTTTATGCTAGTTTAAGTAGTCATTTAAGGATGCATACAGGAAACAGAACATACGAGTGTGAACACTGTGGAAAGAAATTTAAATATGATGTTTTAAGACGTCATTTGATGACACATACAATAGAGAGACCACATGAATGTGGACACTGTGGAAAGAAATTTAACACCAATAGGAGTTTAAAAATTCATTCGATGATACATGAGGCAAGAAAAATATTATATGAATGTAAACACTGTAAAAATACATTTTTTAAAAGTAGTGTTAATTTAAAACTTCATTTGAAGATGCATACAGGAGAGACCATGTGAATGTGAACACTGTGGAAAGAAATTTAAAAGCAATGGCAATTTAAAGGGTCACTTCTGAATAGGATTATACTGGAGATAGATGCTCTAAAAATTAAAAAAAAATTAGAAGACAAAATATGTCTGTAAAATTCGCAGAATTGACAGCTGATATACACAAGAGTATCTGAGGGTTAAAATGCCAGTGGGTTGAATAGTTGCTGCAGCATTGTGAAATATACCAGTACTCCCACAGGCAGGGGCTGTGCCAGGATTTACCTCATGGGAGGTCAAAGGTTTGCCTCACGGTTTGTCACTATCGAGAAAAAAAGTGGCCGTGGTCGGGCATTGCCCAAAATCTACTAAAAGTTGTCCTGGGGTGAAGCCCCCAGTAATTTGACAATATAGTGGTTTCAAAGGCTTATTGTAGAGTCTTAGATTTTAGAGTTTATTAATAGGTACTGTAGAAAATATAACATACTGTAATTGCAAAGAATTGTGGTTATATAGTATTTTATATAGTGTAGTATGTGTTTCACAGTGTTTAATCCAATGACCGGAATAATATGTAAGCCACATCTTACAGTACATCATACTACAGTATCATTGTTGCTGCTGCTGCTGGTGTTATCAATTTAATCACCATCATCGCGTGCTCCTACTGTAAATTTAGTAAAGTACTAGTTTTAGTTATTTCATATATTTTAAGGCACATGCATGCAGTGGTAGCACTGGTAGGGGGGCATTTGTACCTCATGGAACATGCCTGGACCTACTATCATCCGACACCACAACTACATTAACAACAGGTTGTTGGATAAAAAGTAAATATAATAATAATTTGCCTATCCAAATAATGTTATTTTGATTGCTAATCCATAATATTGTGGTCTAAAAACACAAAACTCTCTCTCTGAAAAACCATGATTTTGAACATTGTGGACAAAGATTTAATTACAGTAGATGTTTGAAAGGCCATTTTAGGAAACATACTCAAGCAACTTTTCAGGATGATCAATGACCTTACTGTCCCATTCTCTGGGACCAAATTACCTTCAAATTATTATGATGTCAACCTTGCTAATAAGTTTTTTTAATGTAAAAAACATTTATGTATATTGAAATCCACCAACATAATTGTTTAATATGGTATGGATAATGTTACCAAAATGACTCGGTTAACACCAAATATGATCATGCTTTATGGAAACAGACCAATTAGAATCACCCATTTCCATGTCAACTCCATTTCATTTGTAATGGACACACCCTAAATTACAGTAGTTACATTTGTGAAAAATTGTAACTAGCAGAATGAGTTGCTCAACTAGTAAAATGTATTGATACCAACCCAACATATTATTTTTGGAAAATAATTGTATAAAAATAACAACTAATGGTTATGATGTACTTCTATAAATTTGTGTTAATTGAATGTAAAATAGTATTTTCTGTTGGTAAGTGTACAGTAGTACAATAAATATCAAAGAAATAGCCAAACGAGTATAAGCAATTGATTTCTATACCTTGTACATTTATTCACTGCAGTTTCAGAACATTTTTAATATGAAAAAAAAAAATCACAGGTACAAAATAAAAATTGAATAATATATCACACTATGTACTTAATTTATAATATATTTAATTTTTATTTTGTATCTGATTTTTTTTTTCATATTAATCATACCTCTTTACTGGAATTTTTCAAAATAATATAATATAAAATAAAATTTATTTTATAGTAATTTTATATAATATTTTTTTTAAAAATCCAATAAGAGATACACAGTACTTATTAAGTACTACTAACTAGTATAAAATAAAAGGATAATTATATTTTACTAGCATCATCATCAGTGTAAAGCATATTCGATTCACTATCATAATTATTTTTATCATCAAAATAAAATTGAAATTATATAAAAATATTTGCAATTAGGAAGTTCACTGAAAACTCCTCACTAGATGCTTATGCGTAACAAGCATGCTCACATGGATGCAGCGCTCTTTTAAATGTCAGGCAATATGACTACATTATCCATATTTTTGAAAACAAAGATTATGATTATAGGGTAAAGGTAGGGATTCTTATGTAAGTTTTAAGCAAGAAAGATTTATAGTTTTTTGGTACGAGCAGTTAATATTAAGTCAGTTTTTGTAAGAAAACAACATTGTTTTCTGAGCGGTTCGCATGTCGCCGCCAGTTTGAGCTGTACGATTCCATTTTCCAATGTGATAGGCTACTGTATGTGCTGAACAGCGACTGATATGCTGAACGTAAGCCCCATAATGAGATAGTAAATCCAGACTAACAAAATCTCCCATTCCTAGTCCTAGTAGAGTACCCCGCTTAAGTAAAGAGCGATTAAGTCAGCTTAAGAAAGTATGCTATATAGGGCCTACTCCAAGTAGAATGCACGTCATAATATTTCAACATTAATTATGTCGTCATCTGGAATGATGACATAATTAATGTCGAAATATTATCCCAACACGTCAAGATTATGTGTATTTCGATACTTGGAGTATGTATTATACTTTCTTATCTGAGATTTCATTCATTCATTCTGTTTTTACTATCAAAACTCATTTCAGTAATGAGTAGATTTACAAGATTAAAATATTATTAAAAGATAAAAAATTAAATTATAATTAGTAGAAAACTTAAAACACACACACACACACATGAATTTGGTCACTGCTAAATGAATTTGGTCATTGCAGCATAAATTTGATCACTGCTAAATGAATTTGGTCACTGCAGCATGAATTTAGTCACCGTGCACAGCGTGAATTTGGTCACTGCTGAATGAATTTGGTCACTGCTGCATTGAATTTGGTCACTGCTGCAGCATTGTAATGCTCACTGAAGGCACTCACGGCGTTCCATAAGGAAGTTTCACTTCGTCGTTGAGTTGGTTCTAGGCGCTATCTAGCTAGGGCCTAGTAGTAGTAGCTTAGTTGTTGCTGGTAGATTGCCTATATTTTCTCGAAATGCTATACAGTTCTTGTAAGTTAAATGAGAGTTTCTGCGCTGTAAATGAGAGTATTGCGCCGTAAGTGTGCACAGTACATAGCGTGGCTTAGCCTGGCCTTTTGCAAAGTAGTGCAGGCCTACTAGGCCTAGTGTGGTGCTTTTGGATGAGAGCGTAGTGAAGGAGATAGGCCCGTCGTCGTCATAGATTATAGGAATACAGGCTACCTCGTACCGGGTAACAGACGATCGTGCCCACGCCCACGGTGATTGGGTCTACCGAGTGTAAACTTTCTGGCCCATTTTGTAAAATAACATGATCCCAGCTAACAATATTACGTTATATATAATTACGTAACTTTACAGTTTGATGATAAAAATGTTATTTTCTAGAACCATATGTATGTAATGTACTTAAACCAAATTTTACAACGTTATTTTGTGTGATACCTAACTGCAATGTACTTCGCCAAAATTAGTATCAAAAGAACATTTTGTGTTTGCTGGGATAGATGTTCGGGGTCATTTTAGGCACTTTACAAATGAATGAATTCATTGGATTGGATTAATTTAAGAAAGTGATTATTCGCACGGTATACCGTGCGAATAAGCTCTCTTATGAGTCTTATTCGCACGGTAGACCTAGCCAATCAGCATTTGATGTTTCATGACGTCCAATCTAACCGTGCCAATAAGTTCTTATTCCCAATTAGCACGGCCCGGGTACATCGTAAATTAACAATATTTAACACGGTATCGTCTCAAAAGACCTAAATATTTTAAGAGAAACTTACTTAATTTGTTACGGAATACCTAATCGAACCGAAATACCTTTTCAGATATCATACAAACATTGTCTACCGTGCAAATAGTTGAATTAGCTCTTATCAGTCTTATTCGCACGGTAGACCTAGCCAATCAGCATTTAAGGTTTCATGACGTAACGGCTGTCATACCGTACAAATAAGTTCTTATTCCTAATTCGCACGGTACCGTGCAAATAACCTCTTCCTTAATTTAAATAGAAATGGAAAATGTAAAAATCAATTTGCTTGTGACTAGAAATTGTATGATGATATCTCTGTGCGCTGATAAGATGCATTGTAAAAGCATTACACATTACATGTAGCCTGACTGTAGTTTTAATAAATATGATAAAATGAAATAATAAGACAACATTTCTTTATTGTTTTAATTTTTTATTTCAATTTCCTGATAGATAAAGGAGATGGTTGGACCCCTTGTCGAGGAGCTTTGACCCCTAGCCAGAGAAATTCTTGGCGCTGCCCCTGGCCTAATTACGGTCATATGGAAATAGACAAATTACTGCGGAAATTTATCATACTTACTCTAGGCCTAGACAAATTTCTGATATATTAATTATGGAAACTTGAAAAGTGGCCTGAAAATCTTTATCCTGTCCTCTTCGTTTGAAAATCCACAGCTGTTGTTATATGCTGCATACCTCTTCTCAGCCTATAAACTCAGTATGCTAAATCAGTTTTCAAATTATATATTGTAAAATCTGTAACCTTGCCCTTTAACTCGTGGCGGAAAGATATTCGTGCACCAGAATCGATCAAAGCAGAATTTGTGAAAGTGACATGTTACATGTTTACAAATTTGCAATTATTTATTGCACAAAATGCTTAGGAGGGCTACCACACCATATGAGTAATAACTAAATTTTAAATTGGAAGAACAATAGTTTTAATAACTTGTGATTGAACTAAAGCTGCATATACTAAATATAGGCTTAGTTTATGTTGTGGGTTGAGAGCTACACTATCGTATATAATTAAACAAGCTGCCGCCCACCCCCACCTTTTGAATATATGTGTCCCGCTTTTGAACATTCTAAATCAAAGTGTCTCACTTTTTAACTTCTGCAACCCATTTAATGTAATACCAACAATACCAAAATGAGTTGCGTATTAATGTCTCAATAAGATTTCAGTGATTCTTTGTTTACATAAGTCTAGGTACACTAGTAAATATATATCATTTTTTCGCAAAATTGGAAATAAAATTTTCCGATTCTGGCAATTACAACTGGGGGACTTTCAGAGGCCTAGGATTTTGGAGGAGTTACCATCATGGATTAAGTCAGTGATAATACTAACAAGCACAAATATAAGGGAAAAAACATGAAACATTATATTAAAAACAAGTCATAAAAGCTATTTTAATGTTTACGTGTACAGTAATTACAGCAATTAGCAAGAACATATTTGTTGTCTACTGCGTTTGTAAGTAGGGTCTAGCGGCACTATCCTCTGCGCGCTGCGCTATTTATAACTAGAAAGGTTCAGACAGCTATGCCGCTAGAAGTCCCCCAGTAAGTAGCAAAACCTTGGTGATGCTGTTTCAAATAAATCCGATAAAATGGTCTATATCTTGATATAAATGTAGTTCTGTGTAAACATTCTGTTTACATTGGACAATTATGTTTATAAAGTATTACACACTTCTGTAATAGGTAACAAGTAACTCTATCCATAATGCATTTTATGTTTCAGAAGTCTTTTAAAGTACGCAGTGAAAAGAACAAAATGGAAAAATGCAAGGAAGAGATGAAATATTTATGTGAACATTGTGGAGAAGATGTTGATTTAATTACTTTGAGAACACATTTGGGAATTAAGATAGAGGAGGTAGAATTTGAACAATGTGATTATATTGAAGAGCCATGTGGTCACTTAAGCAATTCGAGAAGAGGTGTGATACATACAACGGAGATATCCAATGAATGTGAATATTGCAGAAAAGTATTTGAAAACCACAGTAGTTTAAAATGTCATTTGAAGATACATAAAGAAGAAACACCATATGAATGTGAACAATGTGGAAAGAAGTTTAAAAGCATTAGCAATTTACAATGTCATATAAAGACAGGCCTACATACTGGAAAGACACTGTATGATTGTGATCATTGTGGAAAAAAGTTTAAAAGGAAGAACAATTTAAAAAATCATTTGATGATACATACAGGTGAGACACCATATGAATGTGAACACTGTGGAAAAAAATTTAATCGAAGTAGTAGTTTAAAAGACCACTTGAGGATACATACAGGAGAAACACCATATGAATGTGAACATTGTGGGAAAAAGTTTAATAGAAGTAATTCTTTGAAAACCCATATGATGATACACACAGGGGAAAAACCATATGAATGTGAATATTGTGGAAATAAATATAAAGACCGCAGAAATTTAAATTCTCATTTGCGGATACACACGGGAGAGACAGCGCATGAATGTGAACATTGTGGAAAGAAATTTAATCGAAATAGTCATTTGCAAGAACACTTGAGGATACATACAGGAGATACACCGCATGTATGTGAACTTTGTGGCAAAAAATTTAATAGAAGTAATTCGTTAAAAACCCACATGATGAGACACACAGGGGAGAAGCCATATGAATGTGAACATTGTGGAAAGAAATTTAATACCACTAGCAATTTAAAAAGTCATTTGAGAATACATACAAATGTTAACTGTGTTCCAAAATATTTGATAGAAGTACTTCCTTGAGAACCCATCAAGTTATACTGGAGGGAAACCATGAGTGAACATTGTGGAAAGAAATTTGATAATGGTTTCCACTTAAAAGCCCATGTAAGGAATACAACAAGAGAGAATTTATATTATGAATATGAACAATGTGGAGTGGTAGTTGAAGGCCAATTCCTGGCAAAATTTCACTAAAAAAGATTTTTTTTTAGAAAAAATGCATATGCATTACTCTATTTATTGTAAACAATGAAAAAATATTGGCATAAATTTTAGTTTTACGCAAAAGAATTTTAAAAAATCAGAAATACAGACTTTCACAGGAGATTACCATTTTCTCGATGAATTCATTGTACTAGGCAAATTCAGAGGTTGTAGATTGCATCCGCTTAAAATGTTTGTTCGTCAATTTTTGATGTTTTGACGTTTGAGTTTAGTGATAACTCCTTTGCTCCAATAGAACCATACTGCAGTTGTTTATGTTGTACAGTATTCATGTTGTTGTGAGAGTGATGACTGGCGATGCACAACATATGAAAGATGTACAAATTTAAAAAAAGAATGGTGGTCTATCCACATATTTATAATAAACTGTATAATATTAAACAGAAAATAAAATGTTTAGTAATACAGTTTTGGTTTTCAAAAGTTCTTCAAACTACTGTAGTTACAACTAGGTTAAATGAAATTTATGCAAGGTTGATTGACTACAGTGGTGTATGTAGAGGTCTTCAAATGGGGGTGCTGGTGTCGCGAAGGTGATTTTTAACTACTGTACTTGCAAGTGATTTTTTTTTGGGGGGGGGGTGCATGAGTAATTTTTAAATATGCCACTGATGGTTAGTTTTCATTATGGCAATGAGGAAAAGCAAAAATTCTGTTTTACAGACATACAGTAGTTAGTCTAGTTTTTTATACTTTCTTTTTTTTCCTACATTTTATACATGCATTGGTGTTACTCTATACTGTAATTACACAAAAGCAGATCTCTTTGGAAACAAATGTCCTTGATTCTTCTCACATTTATTAATGAAGTTTAACATTCACTATTTCATATTTTCTGAACACAACCCGTATGGGGGGACAATGGTTCATGAGAAAGCAATGATTGAAACTGTAAGCCAACTTGTGTGGGAAAAATAGGAATTAACTAGATATATACAATTCATCCCTCTGATCACTCAAGAGTGTATTGAATCGCATCAACTACAATAGACTCAAAATAGTACTGTATTTCTTTCAGATATATATTTTGACAGCGGTATGTTACACTGAACGTACAAACAACACATTTTAAGTTCAGTGTCACTTACAACTACTGAGCTTGATGGAAGATTTGGTGGTAGGGGGTGTGAGAGATTCCACATCAGTTGGGGCTGAGGTTTGAATGTTCATAATGATAAAAATATACATATAAAAATTACAATACAGCAATTATTTTTCATAATACAATTTAGGGGGTGTGATCGCAGTCTTCACCCCCTCTGTGTTCGCCCCAGAAGTATGGTTAAGAACAGTTTATTTCCAGTTATGTTAAAATAATCACATTTCCGGGTTCCCATTCCTGCTGCCAACATATGATAATTACAGTTAATACTTCCATGTCATTCCTCTTTGTTGTTTCCAGTGATGTTACAATATTTTTTTAGTTTTAGATATCTTCTTTCCAGTACAGCATACTCAGGTTTACACCAATAAGAATGTTAGAACAGTAGATAGACAAGATATTTAATGTTAAGAATGCCATATCATTTCTCACTGCCAGTGTTTTTTAAAGGTTCAGTTCCCGCTTTATGATGTCACAACACCCTGTCAATTTTTTTAATCAGGAACTTGCCATAATACCAGTTAGTTTTCAGCTAACTATTTACTGTATCATTTCAAATTGTGTAGATAAAAAGCTTCCATTTAAGTACTGTATTGTATCTAATAATCCAAAAGTCATCTTTTAACCTTCTTCACTGGATTCATCCCAAATGACCTGCCAAAATCCTCATACTTATTTGGTCTACAAGAAAAGATATGGAGTACTTCAGTAATAAGGTTAATGCTTTGGTAAACAGTAAATGATACAATTCATTTTAAAAATGTATTGTATTGCATTTACAAGCAGCAATTCATTGGAAGGAATGCAATTTTCATAGTTCATAACCAAACAATTTAAATACAGTATATGTGAAATATATTAATAAACAACAATTACATATTACAAATGTTGTAAAGGTTCCAAACAAAAGCCAGTATTTCAAAACCGTAAATTTCCTAACTCAAATATTTTGTTAGTCAATCTTATTTTACATGCAATTTTTTGGTGTTTTTCATTAACTCTCTGTAAGAGGAAGTTTATCAATAAAGTTCTATAAAATTTTTCAATGCCATTTTGGATTTGACTTAAGGCAAGTTTACCTGTATTAAAAAATCTGCATCCATTAACCATCAAAATACATTTTTTGTGTCTTTGAAAAATCAGTTCTACAACATATCAAAAAAAATTCTAATGGAGCTTGGCTTTAAAAATAAAACATACTTGTTTTCTGGTCTCTGTGAATTTGTTTTCCGTTTATTTCTATGGTGTGGAAAGGTTGGCATCAATTTTGGATCACAAGCTATAATAAACAAAGGACAGACATTTAAAATACTGATTAAAAGCAATTAACATAACAACATTCTTACTTTTTAAAACATCAAATCTATCATAGAAAATATGCACTTTTATAGGGTAGTACTTTTAAATATCATAAAAGAGCAAATTTGTTGACAGTTAACAGAAATTTTAGTACTCTATTTTAGGGTCCCAAGTCTTCTCCCATACTCCCAAGCAATGATCGCCTGGAAAATACCCATCACTCGCAAATTCCTAATATTTGCATGTTTCACTACTTTATCATCAAGTGCCTCACAGTATTACCATGTACGCAGTAAAATAAAGTAAAATGGGTTAAGAAAGATCTGCTGGTTCCAACTTGGGAACCCTGGTATTAACAGATTGAAAAAAAAAGAACTTGGAATTAAAATGCAAACAACCCCTATCCCCAAGCCTTGCACCACATGAAAGAGAGATACTGTGAGAGGACATGAATGGTAATTTTGGAGGTTATTTTAATTAAGCTAAAAAAAAAAACTGATTGTACTAAAAGAAAACACAAGCTAACTTAAGCCAACAAGAAATCAACTTACGTAGTGGAGGTTCTTTAAAGTATGAATTTTGAAGGCATTCTGAACTAGTAGCTCTGTAATATAATTTAACATTGGTAAGTGCTTCCAAAATCTAGAAAATACTGTAGCGCTATATTCTACCTAAAGTTTCTCTGGTATAAGCCCAACCACCCGTTGCACTCCAAATTGGGCAAGTTTTTGTGAAATGGCAATTTTTCGGCTACGTCTAATTCTAAGCTCTGTGAAGTTCAAAGCTAATATTTGTAAAAGTCATACCCTGGGCTTTTGCCTGAGGAAATGCTGGTACATAAAATTAGGGGGTGTTCTTATACCCGAGGTGGGCTTGTGCACCCAAGGATCTACGGCACTAGTATTTTTTTTTACAAGTCCTTGCTTTTATATTACAGTATTACCTTTTCTTTGGATCATACATGAATAGCATATTCAGAAGTCTCAGACCAGATGCTGGTAACCATGGAAACTTGTCTTTTAAATTGTTGTAAGGCTGTTGTTTAAGGTTATAGTTTTCCAGTAATGGAAGTTGAGAAAATCCCTATAAAGCAATAAAACAGGTTAATTTAAAATGCTGTAGAAAATATTGACCTATGTACTAATACACTACACATATACTACATGTACTTATTTTGTTGTTGAATACAGTACACATTTTCATATTAAGATGATTTCCATAATGCAGTGGTTATTCTTAACAGACGACCCCAGTTCTCTTAATTCTTTGGAGGTTGAACCGTATTGAGAGGGATAGTGAAGCTGTGGCCAGGGGCGGATCCAGAGATGTCCAAAAGAGGGGGGCCGAAAGGGGGGGCCAAAATTTGGGCCGATCGAGACAACAATGTCCTAGGGGGTCCGGTAAATTTTTGTGTTCTAGACGCCCGAAAATAACATTTGAGGCATTTTGGACTATCATTTTTTTTTTTTTCTTTCTTTTTTTCTTTCTTTTTTCTTTTTTANNNTTTTTAAACCCCCCCCCCCCCACTAAATCCGCCCCTGGTGGCTGAGTGCATACGACCCATCTTGTGTCCAAAATCTGCTGTACAAACACCAATGTTTTTTTCATTTTAAGTCTAATAAATAGATGACAGTTTCAAAATTAAGTACTCTACACAATCTAAAAATACAATATATGGCAACACACTTTCCTCAGTACAAAAAATTAGCCATAGAAATCTATTATTAAAACACCACTAAAATGTTTGCAGTTAGTCCTGCTAAAATTGTGGGGTGTTCATGCTACACAAATCAACACAATGCCAGACTAGGTGAATATAATTTTTAATACCAAAAATAGTCATTTGTTATCAACCTACCACATGTCAATAGCTATTGTCTGCTCTTTGGAGCCAAAAAGTAGTTCTGGAGCTCTGTACCACAATGTTACAACACGTGGAGTCATAGGTTTTACTGGTAAACCATACATTCTTGCCAGACCAAAATCAGCTGAAAAATAAAGCAATTTTACTACTCAGAAGAGGCCAGAAAAAGAGGCCAGATTCAATTTGAATACATAATGATTTTTTTATATATAGTTTTTTTTAAATATATACTGTAGAGTCCTATTTATCAACTTGGGTTGTATGGCCGACTATCATTCAAGTTTGAATGCAAAACTTCTCACCTGTTGTGAATATTGTAAAAAAAAAGCAATGGCCTACCAATTTTTAGACACCCCTTGTCTGTGAGTAGCAAGTTAGATACTTTCAGATCACGGTGGATGATAAAGTTCTCGTGAAGGAAATTAATACCATGGAACATCTGAAGGGAAATACACTTTACTTGGGCCTCAGTAAATGGTGATGGCATGTTGTCAAGGAGGGAGGCTAGGTCCTGTTCACAGTACTCCATTACTAGAAAAATGCTACAATTTACATTAATAAAAAGCCTTTTAAGCACATTATTAAAATACTAATTATCAAGCTTTAAAAAAAATGTTGTCTCTCTGACCATGGAAATGATCTTCATAAAATGCCTTCCAAATATTGAGCACAAAAATAAACCCCGAGCCAAAAAAAAATTGATGTTTTTTTTCTAAAAATTAAATTATATTTAATGATTTAATGAACCTCACCTGTCTAGGTGTTGACCGACTACAACCTCTATTAATTCAACAACATTCTCATGCTTTATGTTGATCAAAACATTAATCTCCCTCATGCCACTTACTGGTAATCCTAAGAAAGATAATATCATAAAGAGAGCTGGGTTGCTTTGACAGATAATATATACTGTATGATTAACTACAGGCCTGCCTTTTTCACTACAAATCCCATCATTCTGAGAGCCATGGCAACAGAACATCAATAACCCGCATGATCGGACCGCCATTCTCCAGACCCTCATAAAAAAGTCATATTATAGAGAATTTTGGGATATGTTTTATTGCAATAAAAAAGTACAATGGTGGATCCAGGAATTCATAATAGAGAGGGGGGGGGGGGGAAGAAGGGATATAGACTATACAATATGATTATGGCACTTCTAGATGGCCAGAAATTGCACACTCAGTCTTTAAATTGCACTCTCAGAAATTTGAATGTAATTTATTTTTTCTCCTTTTTTTTATTTTGAAAAATTTTAGGAGAGGAGGGGGTCTGAATCTCCCACTGCAGTAACATATGATCCCCTTGAATCTACAACTGGAGCAATATATGATAAAATCTCTAATCCCAAAGCGCTTATAATTTGACTTGGTTATAGAGCATTGTGTTTTCCAAATGATAAGCTCTCTCCCAAATAATGGTAGCCAAAAAAAACACCATCCTCACCATCTTTTTCTTTTTCCATTCGCATTTTCTTGAGAGCAACAATGACATCTTTCACTGTATCTCTTGCACGATCTTAAAATTAAATTTGAAGATTGTAAGTGTAATGTAAGTATCTCTTTAAAATTTCAAAACATACCATACTCGCGTATAAGGAGACCCTTGTGTAAGACAACCCCTGAGTTCAAGAAGATATTTCAACATTTTCTGTATGTCCGGCATATAAAATGACCCCTGTTTGACCGTCGAGATTCATACTTTTTGCTGCAGGGGTAATCTTCCAAATAACACCACTTTATGAGATTTTCAAAATCTTGCTTCCCTGTATTTTAAATTGTGTTTATTCATAGGCCTTCTAATTTTTTTAGTATATTGCTGTAATAAATTTGCATGTTTAGAACAACATACAAAAAGACGAAAAAAAATCTGTATGTCGCGTATATAAGATGACCACCTTTTTTACGATCATCTTAAAAGTTGGAAATGTACATTAATTTATTCATTCATTGACCATTTACATCAGAATGATGATTGGTTTGACATCTGTACTATTCAATTCCTGTGACAACAGCAGGATTATTTTCACAACTAAAAACAACTCCACTCTCCCTAAGCCTCAATTAAGCCGGGCACTCAATACATTTTACGACCGTCGTACAACGAATGCAACTCTGTTGCCTGTGAGCGTATGACAACATGATTCCGTCTGATGACCGTTGGTGGCAGTCTGAACGGATCGTCATTAAAACGATTCCTTGTGCATACATCGTGTAGCTGGGTTCCCTATAGAATCTTAATGCAACGTCCATCCTATAATTGTAAAGTCACTTGCTGTTTGTTGCAAATGAATTTTTAAAAAATATTAACATCACTATTTTAATATCCATCGTTATCTTACAAACAACTCCATATGTTCCTTCTCCAACTCGATTCAACTTCTCAAATTCAGTGACACTTCTGCACAGTCCAATCTGAAAGTCATTGTAAAATACAATATGCCGGTAGTACTAATTTTCTGTAAATATGTGTAAAAATTTAATTTTTAATATTACAATAATAAAACATTCATTTTTTAAGCCTTATTGAAATAAAATTCACAATTAGGAACATATTGGATTTAAAGAGGACTAGACTGCCCCACCCCCAAATTTGTCAAAATTATTTTAATGGAGGAAAAAAAGAAAATTATGTTCAAATTTAAGTCTAAAGGTGCCATAATCATAAATGTACTTGCCTCAGCCCCAACCATGGTTGAGGCTGAGGTACCGTAAATGCTTGAATAAGCGCCGCTCTCGAATGATAATACAGTAGAATAATAATACAGCAATAATAAGCTCTATTTTGAATAAGTGCCGCGGCATGGAAACAATTGCCATTGGAATTGATACAGAGAAGCTTTGGTCACTGTGCCCTTAACCTACCAATGGACGGGTCACTGAACGACGTATCTTAGACTCCCATTTGATTCTGCTACAAAAGAATCTGGAAACACCAAACCCAATACTCTTAGATTCTGACGCTGAAACTGATTCTGGTGACGAAGGCAGAGATCACATCGAACTTGAGTCTGACATTGATGAAGACAATATAAACGACATCGAAGACCTCGATATCATTTAGGCTCATTGAATGCTGGGCATTATTATCAAAGAAAAAATGTTTCGAAAGGTTTTTTTTGTGCAGTTTGTTTTCTATAATTAAAGCTCAGAAATCATATTTTCGTCTCAATTTTGTTGTACTTCAACTTAATTCATGAACAAAAAGTTAATCGTAATTTTTAAAAAAATAACCCAAAATGTCCCAAGTGTAGGTAGTGTAGTCAGGGATAGATCAACGGTTTGAATTTCTTATGTCATTAATACAGTAATAATAATAATAATAATACAGTAGTAATAATAATAATGATGATGATGGTAAGGCCAAAAAAAATTGTTTGTTTACTTATCCTCCACCTGCCCCTAACTTACTGAGAAAAATAGGGGCGGAAAAAAAATCTTTAAAAAGGGGTTTCTTTTTAGATTTTTCTTAACAAATTAAAAAAAATGTGAGTGACTTTATCTTTATTTTTTGCCAGATGTTCTACAAATTAGTCTAAAGTTGTTGTCTGATGTAAGATATTGCCATTCTAGGCCTCTGTGTGTTATTTTTATTCCATCTGCTGAGTATTTATAAAAAAAAAAAAAAGGGATGGGAACTCGCATATATTAAAGCATTTGAAGAGACCACGTCATTGTAAACAATCAGCCAATGAGGACTGCTTCACAATACTGGACTCCGCCTCTACAACCCAAATTCTAAAAATCAAAGAAGCCTTGCATATTCAGTGGGAGCAGCCCTCACTGAACAAACAGCTTCATGTTAATTTATCTTTGTCATTCTAAATTCATTCCATTCTCCCCTTTGTGGCATAGATACTATACTCTGATTTTACCTCATCTTTATTTATATTTTGTTTTGTAGTATTGTTACGGTTCTTTCAACAATTATTTAGCATGCAAAACATTGAATTTTTACTCCCTTATACTAATGATTGCCTGCGTGCAATGAGATAACTGACGATGGTAGTAGACTGCCGAAACATGTCTTGTTGGGGCTGTTAAGGCCATAATATATTGGATTAAATATAGGCTTTGCCTATGATGAAGATATGATCTGTTGTGCTGTTTTTAAAAATTATTAGCTGTCTGCTGTTCAATCGTTCTTTTGGTAAAAAAAAATAAATAAAAAACAAAATTTTTCCACCAGCACCTATTTGTTATTTTTAAAGAAAGGCAAACAAACAATTTATTTCATTTGACAATAATTTTTTAATAAGCGCCGCTCTTGAATAAGCGCTGCAGTGAAGCCTCAGGAAATTTTATAAGCGCCGCGGTGCTTATTCAAGCATTTACGGTAGTTTAGACCATCCATCAGTGCAAGTCCCTCTCCTACGTCCTCTCTATGTCAAATCCTTGGATGAGGAAATAAGAATGAAAGCATAAATTACAATATAATTTAATACAAAGACAAATTAAAACATACTGTACTTAATTTTACATACTCTGTCATTTTCAGGTATTTCAAATGTAGATCCATGAAACCCAGTTAGCTTAGTTACTTTGGACCGGGATGCCACTGAACCACTCTCTGGAACGTTAGTAACTTTCTGATCCATGAATAAGGACACAACGTCAAGAATATATGCAATTTCTGAGAGAAAAAAACCCAAATCAATCATACACGGAAAAAACTTTGTTTTACAAGGAAATTGGTCATACATAAAATGTTTAATTTCTGTTTTGATCAGATAGATTTCCTATTACATTCGAAATTAGTTGTCAAAAAGATTATATAAAAAAATGTATAATAATACAACTTGTTCATTGTTTTGTTTGTGTTTATGCATATAGGCTAGGACACAAATTTGTTATATGATGAGAGTATAGGCCTACCTCAATGCTGTTGGAAATCCTGTCTCTAGTTTTATGTCTTTTTCCTTTAAAAAAAATGCATTACCAGCTACTACAATGCTTTTCAATGCTATTTAATTCTAGGACCAATCCTGCACTTTAGTGCATATTAGGTAGGCTTAGGGCCTAGGCCGAATTAGCCAGGTCTTCCTACAACTTGACAAGGAATGTAATACTAGTAGTAGTAGTAGTACTAGTAGTAGTGTAGTGTCAGTGGCCACAGGTAGAGAATAGACTGGCAGTGGTACACTGCTGGCAGTGGTAGCTTAGGCTAAACCTAGGCCTAGGCATGCTAGAGCTAAATCAGAAAGAAAGATACCGGTACCTACATTATGTTAATTCGAGAGGAAACAATTAATTTCTCGATAAGAAACCGATCGAATCCATCATCTGGTACCCTTTCTCTTTTTCAGACTTTTCAATTACTTTATTCCGCTTTCATTCATCGATCCACAAAGCATCTCTGATAGGACGCCCTCTCACAAAAACAAGTAATAATAGGCCTAATAATAATAATACTGTAATATTAATAATAATAATAATAATAATAATAATAATAATAATAATAATAATAATAATAATAATAATAATAATAATAATAATAATAATAATAATCAGGGTCGGATCTGGGTTCACATTTAGGGGGGAACATTTTTTGACAAGAATCCCAAAGAAGAATGGGGGAGGGGGTGTCTGGGGCCCTCCCCCGGGAAAATTGTTATCCCTAGATGGCAGGAAATGAGCTTCCGACTTCGGAGGTGTCTTTTAATAACTTTTTAAATTCTTAACAATTTGAAGGTTTCCACGTCTTAAAACGGTCAGGTAAACTTTCTCATTCTTATTACAGTAAATACAGGTCTATTATGTGTGTATATACAGTACATAGAAAAAATTGAGTCGTTGCATACGTATTTTTTTTTCCATGAATCGACGAACCCCAAATAGAACGGGGGTCCTCCCCCGAGAGAAAATTTTGATTCCTAGATGGCGAGAAATGAGTTTTCCCGACTTTTAATTACTTTTTCAGTTCTTCAAAATTCAAGGTTTTCCCTTTTGTAAATGGTCAGATAATTTTTTTTTTTGTATTGTTATTACAGTATGATAAGCCTATTATTATATGTCTGTACAGGTGTACACAGAAAAAAAATTATTAGTTACATACGTATTCTTTTTTCCATGAATCGATGAACCCCAAAAAGGAAGGAAGGTCGAGGGTCCTCCCCGGGAAAATTTTGATTCCTAGATTGCAGGAAATGAGCTAGGTCTAGAATTTTTTTTTTATTTTTTTTTTTAAATTAATAATAATACCAACAAAAACAAAAACAACAACAACGACAACAACAATAATAATAATAGTAATAATAATAATAATAATAATAATAATAATAATAATAATAATAATAATAATTAATAATAGGCCTAATAATAATAATAATGAATTAAATATTCTATTAATGTACTTTTTTTAAAAATAAATATACTGTATACTGATACCTATACATTACGGTATTTATTAATAAATCACCTTTTTAATATTACATAATTAAACAAAAATCCACCATGCGCTTGTTTTGGTATTACTTTCTATATATATAGGCCTAGATTTCAACTTTTTTGACAATCCTCAATTTCAGTAAACTAAGACTGATTATGAAAATGTTTCAGAGGTATAAATACAATATAACAATTAACTATTTATTTCAGAGGTTTATATAACAATGTGTTGTCGCTTCATTTTTACTAAGATATAATGATGTGATGACGATGAATTTTACTATATATATGCAAGGAGGTATTATGAAAGTGTCATTTCCGGTCATCTAGAGCTACTATTTCCTACAATTTTCGCACCACCATGTTTTGTTAAAAATTGGTCAGAAAAAAATTGAATCATTAAAACACATACTTAATTCATGGCGGAAACGAAATTTGACTCTCTCTGGAAAAATTTTAATTTTGAAAGCGCTCGGGCTATCTAAACTTGTTTGCAATGCAAGCATTATAGAAACCCCCGAGAGCGTGGTAAAACAGGTTGATAAAATTGTTTTTGAGTTTTTGTGGGACTATAAATTGGAAAAAGTAAAAAGGTTAACCCTAATTAATGATTATCATCGAGGCAGTTTAAGAGCTCCTGATTTTATATCACAAGTCAAGTCACTAAGAATGGCTTGGCTTAAACGCTTGTATGATGGCGAAACATCAAAATGGAAGTATTTGCCAAGATTATATTTGAACAGATTTGCTCCAAAGGGCGTTATCGAGAACATTTCACATGTATGCTATAAAGGGATATCCATCGACGGAATTCCTAGGTTTTGTCTCTCAATGATAAACGCATTAACATATTTTAACCAATGTATTGTTAAGCACCTACTGCGTTATAATGAAATATTGAAACAACAAATTTGGGGTAACAAAATGATATTATATAATGGTGTTTCACTTTTAATTAGAAATTGGGTTAGAGCGGGCATACGAACGATAAATGATTTATATTGACAACAGATTTATTAATGCAGATGAATTATTTACTATATTAGATGTCAGATCTAATTGGATTGCGGAACTATCTCTCGTGATAAAAACAAACCCGCAAGATTGGAAAGAACGGGGGTCCTCCCCCGAGAGAAAATTCTGTATATTTCAAAGAAAACGTCTTAAAACACGTTAACAAATGGAATCGTAGCTCAGTGCAAATGCTTTTTATAACTGAATATAATATTAGAAAGTATCTAAAATGTCTTGCATAATATATTTTTTTTGCAAGCCATTTTAAATTTTCTTCTTTTATTTTTTTAACTTTTCTTCTTTTTGAACGCGTAACAATAGCGAGTGTGCTGTAATGTATCATGCGTTCGGTAACACCGTGACTGTGTTCACTGTATATAGTTTTTAATAAATATATAAACTTAAAAAAATTCTTCATGTATATTAAGGAGAAAACGAGAGGGAATTAAAAAAAATATGATAACCACGAAAAAAGGAGGATAATGAATGGCTAACCCACAACTAAATCAATGTATAAAATCAATATACTTAGTACCATAAATTATAAATGTATGAACTGTGCTTTATAATGATATTGATGAATAAATGTGGTCTGTGGCCACAAAAGAGAAAAAAATAAATAAATACTGTAGATTTAGAACACTGTACATAAATTCTTTCAATCTCTGGGAATTTGTTATCAGTAACGTTGAAAATAGCATGTGTTGGTCTCGTTTTAATTTTTTAATTATAATGACATTTTTATTTTATTAGCTGATAAACGGGAATGAACGTCGTTAATAACAATTTCCCAGAGATAAAAAAAAATATACGTTACTCTCGATATTTTGTCTATTGTCTGATATTTTATGATCGAATCAATCTGAATTTCACCATTATTCTTGCAAAATATTGTGGTTGTTTTATGGATAGGCCTAATTATTCTAAACAGGGAGGAGTAAATCAATTTGCAATCCTCTGACTACAAATAGGACCTATCTGAAATCAAATTCAACAGCGTGTACACGAAATAACGTGCAATCAACGAGTATAAGCCTATTTTCTGAGTTACCAAATTCTGTATCCTACTCAATTAATCCAACGGATACTAAATCCAAAGAAGTCTACTGGCATCATGGCAAAGCATGAGTGTAGAAATACGGGCGTCACAATACATTCTGCAGAAAAGAGAGATTTCCAAGCGTGCGCCGAGCTATTTAAACAAGTCTACTTGGCAGAATTTAGTAGAAACTTTTTTCTGCGTGGCCTCAGGAAACCTAGATGCCAGGCTATGTTTTTTGCGGTTATGATCCTGGTCTATGCTACAAGTTTCTCTGTAACACTAACATTAATTTCTTTATGCATCAGTTTGTATCTGTTTTCGGTTTATCTTCACCGTAGAGTATCAAGATTTGTTAATAAGCAACGAGATGTTATGAATATTGAAAAGTATTATGCCAGTGATCGCTCTAATTACTGGGTTGCTAAAAGTGTTGATGGAGTAATTGTTGGAACTGTAGCTATACTTGAAACAAAAAATAAAGATGTGGCTATGTTGAAGCGACTGGTAATAAAAAAAGAGTTTCAGTCACAGGGCTTGGGAATTAGACTTGTGGAACATGCTCTTAATTTTTGTCAAGAAGCCCGATATAAAGAAGTAAAACTTATATGTTCTGAATGTCTTCCACGAGCACTGAAACTTTATAGGAAACTTGGATTCTCGGCCGTACCACGCGAGAAATGGTTGACGGCCATTTCGTATGATTGTATACTGGAATTAAACCAAGTAAATTAGATAGTCGACCCGTAAATCCCGTTTCTAAAGCCAAGTCGTTACATACTTGCAAAATCGTGTACCCCTTCCTTTCCATTACTTAGGGATGAATTGTGCTTGTCAGACATAAAATTGCCACTTTGCTTTAAACCACGTGTGTTCCCTATAAGGTAACAAGGTCTTCAGAGGCGGATACAGAGATGTCCAAAAAAAAAGTGTGGGGGGGGGGCGGAAGGGGCCGAAAGCGGGGATGACCGAGATAACAATAGGCCACCCCCCCCCCTAAATCCGCCCCTGGTCTTTGTCCGCAAAGGTATGGCTAGTAGAGTAAAAGAAGTAATATAATAATGTCCGGCGCTAGAAACTTCCCTAAATATTCGATAATTCGTAAACACGTTTTCTGCCGAATGACTCTTGACTGTCTTAGGTGCGGTATATTATTGGCATTAATTGATTATATACTCATAAATAAAATTCGCAAATACCGATGTATACGGTAACTATACCAACAGATTGTACTTTTATTCTATCATTTAGTCGGACCACATGTTCACCACGAGCCTTGTTGATGATAGACATACAGTCATTGTTATTCATATTGCATCATATACCGTAGTGTTCGTGATTATTTATTCACGGAGGAATAAGCATTACTGTACCCTTTGTATTCATAATACGTGTTATATTTAATTAGGCCTACATCTTTTTTATATGTATTCCACAATATCTGTCAACTCGTATGTATTTTTCTTTGGTTTTCATCACAATTTTTCGGGTGTATGTAACGATTTTGACCTGATTTAATTAAATTTTCTGTTTTAATGAAATTTTTCTATTGAAAGTAATTGTTCTGTTTTACTTCTCCATTCCGGAGGTTTTCTTAATAAATTGAAATTGAAAATAACATACATAATTGCATTAATGTGCTCATGTTTCATGCACTTTATTTATTCATGACGTACTCATTAATCTAGTTACGGCATTGATAAGAATTTTTGAACAACTTATTTTTCTCTATCAAATATATGGCATTATTGGCTGTCTCTTATACACATCTAGATGTGTATAAGAGACAGGAAGATCACGACAGGAATTGAGGAAATTTGCTAATTATGAATAAGCGTAATCTGGAGGCAGGAGACAATGGTGTGCGTGCTTCGAGCACTCGGATTTGTGGATACGAGAGGAAGAATACGCACATAATTACATACATATGCATACAGAAATATACAATGTGCATTGGCTGTAGTGGTGGCGCCAGGATTTGTCGACAGGGAGGGTCGATGTTCATGACGAGAACGTAGGTGGACAGGACCAAGGGAAAAGGCAACTCCTTTTTGTGGCGAGCCCCAGAAGTCTAACAAGTACATAAACTTTTCAAACTGTACCGGTACACACTGTAAAATTTGGTTGAAAATCAGCGTCTTTAGGGAATGAACGCATGTAGAAGAATGAGGTAATGAAGAAAGATCAGAAACTAGAACGACGAGAAGTAATGATGGCGCAATATAAACTGATAAAAAAAGAGAGAAAAAGAGAGAAGGAGATTAGTATAAGGGGCGAGCAGGTTAAAATACAAAGATAATTTGTAGGAGAATTATTTCAATAATACAGTATTTAAAATATTTTCCCCATCGACATCCATTATATTCCGTAATTGATAATATTTTTTTTTATAAGTAAGCTTATAAAAGTATATTTGAAGACAAAAATAATCTTGGACATTTTCCATTTTTGAAAGCGATGACTTGAAATAAAATTACAATACTAGAACATTTTTTTGAAAAAAGTAACACTAAGACAGTCGTACACGGCATTCTAATCTAAATAATTAGATTGTGTTGCTATTTATTGTTATGGAGTCGTGAAAAATATATTCGATAATTCGTAAACACGTTTTCTGCCGAATGACTCTAATGACTGTCTTAGATGTGGTATATTATTGGCATTAATTGATTATATACTCATAAATAAAATTCGCAAATACCGATGTATACGGTAACTATACCAACCGATTGTACTTTTATTCTATCATTTAGTGACCACATGTTCACCACGAGCCTTGTTGATGATAGACATACAGTCATTATTATTCATATTGCATCATATACCTAGTGTTCGTGATTATTTATTCACGGAGGAATAAGCATACTGTACCCTTTGTATTTATAATACGTGTTATATTTAATTAGGCCTACATCTTTTTTATATGTATTCCACAATATCTGTCAACTCGTATGTATTTTTCTTTGGTTTTCATCACAATTTTTCGGGTGTATGTAACGATTTTGACCTGATTTAATTAAATTTTCTGTTTTAATGAAATTTTTCTATTGAAAGTAATTGTTCTGTTTTACTTCTCCATTCCGGAGGTTTTCTTAATAAATTGAAATTGAAAATAACATACATAATTGCATTAATGTGCTCATGTTTCATGCACTTTATTTATTCATGACGTACTCATTAATCTAGTTACGGCATTGATAAGAATTTTTGAACAACTTATTTTTCTATCATTTTCGCAATAGGCCTAGTCTTATTCACAGTATTTAAAACACTAATTGTGATTTGGTTGATGTTGGATCATGGTACTACCCTCTTTGTCCAGATACAGCATTCTTAACTTGTGTGGTGATTTTCTTTGCCAAATAATATAGCAGGTACATAGCCTAGGCCCTTTTGTAAGCATAATGTGTTGTGCTTCAAAAAGCTAAGTAAAAAATGAATATAGTGCCAGGACCCTTTGAACCAAGTATTTGACCTGATATACCGTATTTACAATCTGCATTACGAAAGCAGCACAGCTGTCTATCAAATATATGGCATTATTGAGCGATATCGATTACAATAGTTTATTATGCAAAAAAAGCAAAGTCCACTGTTTTAAGTAATCACCGAGCTAACAGGTATGGTTATAATATCAACCGTGGAACCATGAAAGATTGGCAAAGCGGATCATGGATGAGCGTAGAAATACGATGGGTGTCACAATAACATCTGCAGAAAATAAAGATTTCCTAGCCTGTGCTAACCTGTTTAAACACGTCTTCTTAGAAGAACATAAACCTAACTTCTTCCTGCGTTGCATCAGAAAACTTAGGTACCAGGTAGTGTTTCTCGCAATTGTAATTGTGGTCTACGGCTTAAGCGCCTCTGTAACACTAACATCAATTTCATTATGTATCAGTCTGTATGTGTTTTTCGTTTATCTTCACCGCGAGGTATCAGCATATGTCAGTAAACAACAAGATATTTTAGATATTGGCAAGTATTACGCCGGTGATCGCTCTAATTACTGGGTTGCTAAAAGTGTTGATGGATTAATTGTTGGAACTGTAGCTATCCTTGAAACAGATGATAAAGAGATAGCAGAACTTAAACGTTTATAATGACGTATTGGGTCAACAGTGGCGCAACACATATACGCTCTCGTGCAGCGATCCACAGGGTCCCGACCCCTGCGAAGGTCCCTACCCAGGGTCCTTTGATCTAGCACCCTGAACCAAAGGGTTTTGTTAATACATAACAGTATAATGTCTCTGACAACTGTAGGACATGTAGGCCTATCATATTTTATTCAGTGGTAGATTGGGCCCTGTTCATAATTTGTTCATTTTACACACTGTTCAAAGACAGAAAATCATTATTGTACAGCAGTAGGCCCTATCTGTACTGTGTAACATTTAAAATAATAATATATAATAGTTTTACTGATAATATATGACTAGCTTGATTTGTTAGTTTTTGAAATAAAATCCTCATTTGACAGTTCACCCCAGTCTCATGTGTTCTTATTTTGTTTTTATTTTTTTGCAATTTCAGCCACGGTGTTTTTATAAAATGCGTTCGTATGAAAAAAAGGTGAAATCCTTCCAAAGCGACCAAACGTAGCTCTCATATATCTACTAAAATGAATGTTAACTATATTTGTATAGTACAGTTATAGTACACTTTCTTCTCTCCTCGCTCACAAATTTTCCTTGGCGTAATTTGCCTCAGTATGAAATATCCTATAAATTAACAAACTGTCCAATCATAATTGTTTGCAAATACTGTAGCCTTGACACTCATCAGTTATTTTTTTTAATTGTAGCTGACCCCTTTATTTGCTACCATCTCATATGAAGAAATTATAATTATCAATTATATTATGAAATTTACTTGGGTGTAAAATCCTATCATTTAATAAACTGTTCAATCATAATTGTTTGCAAATAACCTTGACAGCACAGACATCAGTGATTTTTTTAAATGGTAGCTGACACCTTTATCTGCTACTATACCATATGAAATTTACTTGGGTGTAAAATCATTTAATAAACTGTTCAATCATAAATTGTTTGCAAATAACCTTGACAGTCATCAGTTTTTTTTAATGATAGCTTACATCTCCCTTAATTAAAAAATTATACCTTATAGCATAAGCTGCAAATTTAGAGGGCACTCAAATCATTCAAACCAACCTGCATATTTACCGTATATTAAGAAAATCAGGGGAAGATTTTGACCACCCCCCACCCCCTTTCCACTTTCAAGAAGAAAAAAGAAGTTATTGAGCGCCCGGAAAACCTCAAAGTATTTCCGCGGGCGTCTAGGAAATCAGTGGCGGCTCTAGGATTTATTTTCTGGGGGAGTGGGGAGGGGGAGGGTGGGCTAAGCTGTCCGAGGGGCTTGAGCTTGTATGCATGAGGAGGGGAGGGTTGGGGGCGAATGAGATTTTTTTTAAATAGGGAACACTGGATGGCCGGAAATGGCACTCTACGACTGTGAAAGACATGTTTTGGATTGGTGTGGACCTATTTTTTTTTCCGACTGCACGACGAGCTCGGCCGGTTGGGGAAGGGAGGGGGCTTAAACCCGCCACTGTAGCAAAAAACAATTTCTCCGGGACGCCTCCGGATCCCCTATTTCAGTGTTGCCTCTCGATCGCCTCCTCCTGGAGATGAACATAAGATATTAATACAGTAGGCCTACATCTTGTTTTTTTTTTTTTTTTTTTTTTTTAACAATGTATGAGTTTCCCTAATTTATGATGATGCTATGATGTTTGAAAATCATTCAGACAGAAGACTTGAAGAAAAAACAATTTCATTCTCATTCAGCAATATTGCTTTACTGATTGTTGCCATTTTTTTTTTTGCATTTCATATAACATAAATCATAGCATGCAGAAACACAATTAACTAACTGAAAATTTTACAACACAAAAATTCTCTGTGGCTTCAGGGGTTTTGCTGACTTCCACCGGGGCCGATCTCCTGGACCCCCGCCCAGAGAACCCATTGAACCTGGCTACGGGCCTGGAGTGGGAGATGTATGTCAGCAAATGGAAAGAATTGAAAGCATTCGTCTGAGTATTGAAAAATTGTTTTATCATTCCTTTCAACTAGAATTGTTGCAAACTTGTTTTGTGCATTTTTTTTTAATGAGTTATGGTTGATCTTGATCAACCATATTTATAAACCCGACGGGAACCAACATTTAAAACAAAGGCATTTTTATAAACTGTGGTGGCGTCCTACTTTAAAAATAAATCGGGTGTTTTCACTTTTTTCCAGAACGTTTAAAAATTACACTTTCAAACTGATTTTAAGTGTATTGTCTATTTTTAAATGCGTTTGACAAGTACTAGTAGCTTTTGGTATGTATAGAAATAAGAATGTTATTTGCCAGAAACTGTGTTAGCCTCAGCGTAAGAAGCTAGGCTAGGCTAGGCTGCTACTTTACTGTAACTAGGAGGAGGCCTAGACTAGAGCCTAGCCTAGCCCCCCCCCCCCCTATAGGCCTACCTACTACCATTACTAGGATAGTACTAGGCTAGGACTAGGCCACGGAGTTATTATTTTGAGAAAATAATCATAACTCCATGGGTAGGCCTAGCTGAGCTAGGCGGAGATCCATTTAGATTTTAGGTTGCTTTCTGGTCAAAACGGCAATTTGAATAAACCAAAACTTTTGCGGCAAAATAGGCCTAGGCCCCTACCTAGGCCTAAGTAAAAACGGCAATGACCAAATTGGCAATAAACCAAAACGGCAACACTTTTTGACCAGAACGGCAATACACCAAAAACAGCAATAAGTCAGAACAGCAAGACCAAAATGGCAGTAAACCAAAACGGCAACCAATTAATTATAAACATGAAAGTATACACGATAAAATATGGTAAATATGAGGCTAAATTGTCATAGCAATAACAATATAACACTACAAATTCAATAATAAAAAGATTGGGGAGCACAATATACAGTAAAAGTAAACATTTAAATATTAGTAAAACTTTAAAATGCAGACAAAAACATTAAAATCAAAATTTTGTAAAAATTTCACTTAAACCTACTGTACATTATTTTGTGTATATATATATATATATTCATATATATTTATATAGCGCCTTTCTTTGCAGATACGAAGCGCTTCTGTCCCTGGTCATTGGATCCACATGCTTAAGTCCGGGAGATCTCCCAGCTTAAGTGTTGCTGCTGTATTCAGCGCAGGAGCAAGCAACCCCACCAGGTACCCATTTATACTCCTGGGTGGAGAGAAGCAATGCAGATGAAGTGTCTTGCTCAAGGACACAAGCGAAATGCACAGCAAGGGATTGAAACCCCGACCTCAAGGTTGGGAAACCAAACCTTTCATGCTGCGCCAAACTGCTTCTACAAATATCTCAATATGATTTCACCAACAGTGTGTCTCATTTAGTGGTGAGACCTCTTACATACATTAGGACCATTATCTGTACTCTTTTACTTTAATTTGATTTTCATTTTGGCCTAGGCTATATTTTTAAAGTTTGACTTGACTCTAAATAAATAAATTAACATATTAATATTTTTGGGCGATCAATTTTTTCTTTCTTTTTTTATTTTCTTTTACTTTCCAAAAGCGGGGCCGGGGAATCTGCCCTGGGTCAGAAGAATATCCAGTGATTAAATTATTAGGCCTGCCCAGGCCTACCTTCATTTAAATACAGTAGTATATATTATATCTAATCAATTTATGATTGTTCATGTGTATGATTATCCAGCTTTATGGCTTGTTTTCACCAGGACTCACATTGTCAATATTAACATCCATGGATCAAGAATTCAATGCCATTGGAAATAAAATGCCGCATGATAATGGAAATAAAATGGATATGGAAGAGAACTCTGAAGTTAAAGTTGAAATACGTAAGTTGTATTAAAATTAATCATCGGTCTTGAAAACTAGCTTTAAAAAATTTTTAATGTGAGAAAATTCAGTGACAGCTAGTACTAAGAAAATCTTAGTTAAAAAAAAAAGTTAATACAAAAATTATTAACTATATATCAAGCCTGTTATGTACAGTACCCAGTGGCGGATCCAGGGGGTTAAGGGGTTCAGATGAACCCCCTCTGTGAAGAAACATAACAAAATACTACTGGGTCCTGGCTTACAAAAGGCATGCTAACCAACCTAGGCATAGTTTGGCAGGTCAGACAAACTAGGCCTAGCCCAACTAGTCTTCAATTAAATAAATTATACACACTGTTTTTGGTTCGATGTCTTAATAATTTATGTACGAAGCCTATCGGTTCATCAATCCATGGAAGAAAGACTACATATCTAACTACTCAATATTGTTGGAATATAATAATATTGCCTATGTCTTTGTTTTTTTTTTCTCTATGTATGGGCCTAAAGAATGAGATAAAATTACCTGACATTTTTCAAGAGCGGGAAAACCCTTGAGTTTTGAAGAACTTAAAGGTCATTAAATGACTCCTTAGAAGTCGGGAAAGCTCATTTCCTGTCATCTAGGAATCAAAATTATTCCCCTTTCTTTTTTAGGGTTTTTTTTGGAACCCCCCTCTTTCAAATCATGGATCCGCCCCTACAGTACCTGTTAAAATATTTTCAATATTTGTATTAACATAAAATTTATTACTACTGTATATTAATTAATATACTGTACATAATAAGTTCACAAATATCAGAGAATTTTTTTATTCACTTTATATCAGACCATTTCTATTTGGTGCATTTTTAATTCAAAATCAATCTACAGTTCAATTCAGTGAATTTACTGAATAAAATTATTTATATTCTATATTATTTTTTAGGGGAGTGTGATGATTATGACAGCTTTGAACAACAAACAGAAGACGAAGAGACTTTGAGAAATATTCCAACAGACGATATGAATGAATGCAGTCAGACTAAAGATCAATGTGATGACGAGAGTGTAGATTCAGAGCAAAATATGGTACCACATCAAGGAGAGATGAAATATAAATGCGAACACTGTGGAGTGAAGTTCGAGTTGAGTGCTTTGAAAAAACATATGGGATTACATATAGAAGCCCAACAATTTCAATGCGAACAGTGCGGAATGATATTCAATCACAGAAATGATTTGACAGCACATTTGGCAAAACATAAACAAGAGGCGGGCTATGAATGCGAAGATTGTGGACGGAAATTCAAAGACATATTTCAGTTGGAAGCTCATTTGAGAACTCATGCAGGAGATGCGCCATTTGATTGTGAACCTTATGTAAATAGATTAATTCAAAGTAGTAATGTAAAAACCTATAGGAAGATTCTTCCAAAAGGGCCGCCTCCTCCTGAATGCCAACCTTATGGGAAGATAGAAAAAGTACAATTTCAGTGCGAACAATGCGGAAAGGTGTTGAATCAAAGGAGTGATTTAAAGAGGCATATGAGGATTCACACAGGCGAGACACCGTACGAATGTAAACTGTGCGGAAAGAAATTCAACGTTAATAGTAATTTAAAGGTACACATGCGTATACATACCGGAGAAACATCGTGCGAATGTGAACATTGTGGAAAGAAGTTTAACCAAAAAAGCAATTTGAAGGTGCATTTGAGAACTCACACTGGAGAAACGCCATATGGTTGCGAATATTGTGGAAAGAAGTTTAATAAAAGTGGCAGTTTGGAAGCGCACGTGAGGCTTCACACGGGAGATACACCGTACGAATGTGAAGATTGCGGGAAGAAATTTAACCGAAGTGGTAGTTTGAAAGCACATATGAAGATACACACAGGTGAGAAACCGTTCGAATGCGAAGATTGTGGAAAGAAATTCAACCATAGCTGCCACTTAAAAACACATTTGCGGATACACACGGGAGAAACACCCTTTCAATGTGAACATTGCGGAAAGAAGTTTATTCATAACAGCGGTTTAAAAACACATTTGAGGATCCACACGGGAGAAAAACCAAATGAACGTTATGGCAAGGCAGAGAAGGTACAATTGCAATGTGAATATTGTGGAAAGGAATTTAATAACAGTAGCGACCTGAGAAGACACTTAAGGATACATACTGGAGAGACGCCGTACGAATGTGAACATTGTGGAAAGAAATTCAATGTTAATAGTAATTTAAAAGTTCATATGAGAATTCATACGGGAGAGACGCCATATCAGTGCGAGTACTGCGGACAGAAGTTCAACGTTAAAAGCAGTTTGAAAGTACATTTGATGAAACACACTGGACTTAAAGAAACAGTAGATCAAAAACTAGATGGTAAACAGGACGGTGAGCAAGACACTGAAAAAGATGGTGCACAAGATTGTGAACAAGATATTACAAATCCATCGTAATTAATATTTTGTGTGAAGTTAAAAAACAAATGAATATTTATTTTAGTTAATTTTTTTTTTTTAAGAATGTTTAAAATATTTATTTGTTGCAGTCCACTTAGATGCTTTTTAAGTGGGTATGAGTTAAAATATCAGCTAATTTGTTGTTACGATAATATTTATAACAAATTCCTTAACAAAGTTTGTTCAGAGGCAGCTAATTCAACTCTCAATTTGCTCTAATCCAAATGTATTCAAGCCATAGGGCAGGTGCTATAAATGTAGAATTGTAGAAATTGTTTCTTTTCAAATTCATGTGAGAACATTGGTTTAAAAGTGTATGTTGCCTGGTTTGAAACCTGCCTACGCCTGCCTTCGCTTATGTCCTTGGTTAAGATCAGGCCTGTATCCCAAGGGGGACAGGGGGTGTGATGGGTTCATATCCAATTTACTTTCCCTACCCCAATCCAAAATTGTTTATTTTCTGTATTAATGATATTAAAATGGAATAATAAATCATTAGGCCAGTGTTTGGGCATAGAAATTGCTGTAAAACATTAAACAAAAGTTTAAGCTACAATCCAACAAGCTCTACCCCCAGTTTGTCCATCTTTGCACATCCCCACACACCCCAGTGGCAATTCTGGATGCAGCCCTGAGTTAAATACTACCTTGTCCTTCAGATGGGATGGTAAGCAGTTGGTTCTATTTATATAATAGCTCTGTACATGAAAAAAATACTCTTTTGGAAAGACTTCAGATTGTCTCCAAGTGTGCTGACAAAATTACCATGTCTATGTATATTTGTATGTGATGTTTGTGATAGTGAAAGAGATTTCAGCTAATATTTGCTATATTATATTAAAATAGTAATATAGTATTTGCTATATAATATGTAAGCTTTTGCCCATGTGGCAAAATTTTATAAATCAAATACTTATAGAAATGTTTAATCATGTTTAAAGATATACAGAGGAGAGGCAATATTGTAAAGATATTTAAGGTAAAATAAACTCAGAATTTAATGTTTTGAAAAAAATGTAACTATAGTTACACCTTACAAACACATCTGAATTATTTTTTAACATTTTTAAAATAAAACGTTTTAATAGTTACAGTTTACATACACACCCGAATTATTTTTTAACATTTTTAAAATAAAACATTTTTAAATGCCAAGATGTGTTCACAGAGGACCCCACAAGGAGACTGGTTTTTTTACAGCATGAATTGGGCCATCCTGGTACTCATTATAAATAAATATATGAAGTACCTCAACTGTATACGACAGTAAACAAAAATTAATAGACAGAGTTTTTGTACCATACTGTATATTTAATGTATGCACAATACTGGTGGTTATGGTGCTTGACCTTCAGTACCAGAATTTGGGGTTCAAGTCATGGAAATTCAAAGATAGCTACTTCTTCTAGTTCACTTCTCTAATGCCTTCTACATTATCCATTTCAGCAGAAAACTTAGAGTGGCGCTTGTTACAAATTATTATTTGCTAAAATAGTACCATCATGAGCATCATCAATATAGAGTCTATTATTATTCCATGCAAGCATGGGTTACACTGTACAGGGAAGTGTAAAATATTTATTTTTAATATTTTTTTTAATTTTTTTATTTTTATTTATTTATTTATTTTTTTTATTTTTACATCTCCCTGGACTGTACTTGTAATAGCAGCTCTCCATTCTGCACGATTCTGTGCAAGCTATTTACCATGTATTTACTTAATTATTAGTACTGATACATCAATTATTTAAAACCATTTCCATCATACAAAACATCATAGTATGGTACTATATGTACTCTCACATTGTTTATTCAAAATAGAATGTCATGTAGGGGGCTATCTCTAATACCACAACTTATTTAAGAGTGACGGTTTTTAGGGGAAAAAAAGAAGACATTCGGTGTTGTGAGTGCGAGAGGAGCTACTTATACGATCATAATGTACCGCACTTTACGTTATAGTGAAGCTTAGGTTTTTAGAAATTAAAAAAAAATGTTATTCTTGGACTCGGACCGAGGTTCTAGTCGGTCCCTTGGTTTGGACCTCGTCGGACATGTCAGGCCCCTTGTCGCCAAATTTCTAAAGCCACCGCTGGCCCCTCCATGACCATGGGGTTTGAAGGCAAGCATCATAACCACTAAAGCCTGTTTCCACTAGGCAAAATTATTCACGCGAATCAAATGCGTCGGTTCGGTTCCTGAGCTCTGATTGGTTACGCACAAAGTAGAAACAGTTCAAACTAAAAATCTAATAGAAATGTGAATGCGCATACGCATGAATGACGCTTTCGTTTTGCGCTAATAAATTCATCTAGTGGAAAACCGGACTTAAAACCACTACATTTATATGTTTCTAGAATATCACATATATTAAAGTTGAGTCCAATAAGTTGCTTGTTTTTTGGATGAATGAGAATGAAAAAAAATATAATTTGTTTGCTTGATCAAATAAAATTAATGACAACACTTAGTCAGTAACTATGTTCATAAAATATATTAATATTATTGCATGCAGACTGTATTTCTGGATATTCAATTGCCGTTGTTGTGGTAGAATAAAAGCGAATGTTGTATAGGTTTAACCAGTATTTTTTAACAATGTTTGAAGGTAGATGGAGGACAGCACTCTATAATATTCTACCCTTTTATTCAAGTTGAGCGCCCTCTATCCTGTGATTGAAATTTCAGCCTGTAGAGAGACACCCTCATTTAGACCTACCAAAACGACCGGTAATATTATTGTACATCTGTGAAAGTTGGTCTAAAAGTGTTGGTTATTTGAATATAAATGTGAAATGCACATTATATATTAACATAGCCTATTGATAGCATGGTAATTTTAAAATGAAATTTGTGTCTGCATAATAAGCTCTTGATATTAATCAACTATAATAATACTTAATTTATATAATGTGTGTGCTTTTTGGGATAAAGCGCTATAAAAATGCTGCATTTATTGCTCCATTTGTATAGCGCTTAATGCCAGCAGTGCCTCTAAGCGCTTCACATCGTTGTACCTCATTGAATGATATTAAAATTCGGTTGATTAACAGATAAGTAGAAGTATCAGAATTATTATTATCAGTCCTGTTTTCTACACAGCAAGTATATTACTGACCTGACTCAGAAAAGGACAGAGTCTGGGAGGGGTTGGAGAATGAGAGGATGTGAGGATACAAGAAGATATTTAATTGATGAAGCCCTAGATTTACCCCCCCCCCCCCGGGAATGAAAAACAAAAAGAAATTATTAATCGCTCAAAACGCCTCAGAAGTTATTTTCGGACGCCTAGAACAAAAGTCCCTGGAGACTAGACCCCTATATGGTATTATTGTCTCTCGATCAAATGCCACCTCTCCATTTCAGACACCTTTGGATCCGCCCCTGGAAGCAGTTGATGAAGTACGACCTATTTTGATCGACGCCCGACCACGCCCACTTTTCTCTCTTCGGAGACATCTACCCTCTCGTCGGGAGACATACTCCCCCTCCCCCGTAGACCAAATCCTGGTGCTACCCTAGCGCAAAAAAGTGTTTTCTATGGTCGATGGTCGTATATATTTATATAGCGCCTTTCCACAGAAAACCGTCTCAAGGCACTTTTGAAGCCACATGAAACAAAGACAAAAGAACGCGAAGGTGGGGGAAATGTGTACCCCCGATTTTGACATCGTCGCCATCACTACGTGTACACGCAGGTACCTCGGCGTCAGAGATTCAATAAATAAATCATCAGGCCTCAATCCAGCATTGTCCATCTTTTTCTGTCCACTTGGAAAATAAGGAAAGGAAGACAAAAAAAAAAAAACCAACAAAAAATCGGAGAGATGACACCATGGGAACAACAAATAAAATTCAAACTGGGCAAGAGCAATGGGCAGAAAAGTTTATTAATTGGATTCAATTATAAATAAACCACCTGGCAACGCGGATTATCCAAAATGGCGGCCTCCTTAACGTCAAATGTGAAATTATGTACAGAAGAAACCCCTGCATTTAAAGATAAATTTAATCAGCTCTGCAAGTTGTATGTTTTCTATATTATTTTAAAATATAAAATTTTTTTTAAAGATGTGTTCATATTTGCTTGTTTGTAGTTATTTACTTGCCTTCAACATCAAACGAATTTGTTAGGTCGGCAGCAGACCAGAGAGAGAGAGAGAGCACACACCACAGTCCAGACTAGGCCTAGGCCCACACCTGACTCGAGTATTAAACCTACCCTAGACCTAGTCTTAGCCTAGGGTTTAGAGGCTGTCTGGATGATTGGCTTGTAATTTGAAGCGAATTTCTTATTAAAGTGTGATTGGATGTTATTGTATACATATGGATTGGATTAATACTAAATACTAAATTAAGATAATCCAGTATTATTGATATTATTTTATTAGGCCTATACTTACTAGCCTAGCCTCAACAATAACATGCAATCAGAATTAGGAATTTGTTTAAGATTGGTGACAAGCGATTGCCATAATTACAATTGTGTATGATATTTAACTTTGTATATTACAGATGCTTAAAAGAAACAGCAAAATATGTCTGCCCCCGATGCAATGTGAGATACTGTTCTTTGGATTGTTACAAAAGTTCGGTAAGAAGAAAGGAATAAACAAAGCATTACTATTAGGAAATATTTTTGTTTTTATTATTTTTGATATTTGAACCATATTTATAAAATTGTAGTCTTTCCAGCTCAACTCAGAAAGTCTGCTCATATGGGGCTTAGGGATTGCATCTTCTATTTACTTTTGTCTTACAGAAATTGAGCCTAGTACAGTAGTACGTCTGTACCAGGGAATGCAGGACAATCCACTTTACCACAAATGTACAGCTTAGAACAGTTGAGCTTCTGTATAGTTTGAACTAGTTTAATAGTTTTAACCCCCCCCCCTTTTTTCGGACATCTCTGGATCAGCCAGTTAACTGTATGACATACCTGCCAACCCTACCGATTTAGGCGGTAGGCTACCGATTTTCTCACTTTTCTACCGCCTACCGAATTACGAGGCTGTTCCTACCGATTTTTAAAAATTGAAAATCAACATTATTTTATGCTAAGTTCTCAATCAAAATAATCTCGTTCGCCGTCAGAATGGTAAACAAACAGCACTACCAGGACTGCAGACCACAGTTGTATTAAGTAATCGAGGAAAGATCAGTTTCATGGCATGCTTTGTGTGTGAGTTGCAGGACAGACTTTAAAACTTAGTGTGTTGACTTTTTTTAATGTATGAGTTTGACCAACTGAACATTTCCATCTTTCCATTTTTTGTAACTCTAAAATCGATTATCTAAACCCTTAAATTTACTGAACTGTTATAGCTGCGCCCCCTGGAACCCCCATTGTTGGGAGGGGGACACCCCCTCCAAAACCCCCCCCCCGCCTCGGGCTTCGCACTCGGATGGCGCTATGCGCCATTTTCTCAATAACTTCCTACCTCTTTTCTTCTTTTAAATGTTGGCAGGTATGGTATGACCATTGCAATATATAATAATATTAACAATAATATCCACTTTACCCTTTCTTAAGCTCATTACTGTATACCTAATTAAGTTTATGCCATTATTTTTCTTTTTTTTCAGTTGCATGCTGATTGCTCAGAATCTTTTTACAAGGAAAGTGTGATGGATGAGATGAAGAAAACAAAGAAAAGGTATAAAATCGACCGGATCTGTCATAAGAGACACAAAGCATTTTGTTAGGAACCACTTACTGCTTTAAAAAAGCATTTTTTCAGTCTTGAGAGTACCAATTTTGTCTGACCTCGAGGTCCTATTTAAAAAATTTGCTTGCAACCATAGTCAGTGGTGGATCCAGATTTTTTGTGTCAGGTTGGCAAAAGTGGCAGTCAAGGACCTATGGCCTGAATGGGACAGAATGTATGTATGGCTAGAGAATAAAGTTTTGTAGGTGTTTGCTTGCCAATTGTAGGGATGCAGGGGGCTCTGGCCCTTGGAAACTTTGGAGTGTTAGCCATTTTAATCTCTTTGGTTCTTTAATCTAACACTTGGTTATTAATCTTGAGCGCCCCTTTTGCCACACTCCTGGATCCACCGCTGATGGTGGGTCTGAGGTGGGTACGGACTCATAAAATTTGGACCCCTTGTCGCGGAGTCTCTGTTGCCGCCATTGGTGATATATTCCTTATTGTTTGCAGCCCTGAAGAGAGACAGCAAGTGATGGATATGCTGAGGCGTTTAGAGGAAGAAGACCAACAATATCAACTAGATAGCAATGAAGACAGTCTGTCTCTTATACACCTATGCGCCTGTCTCTTATACACATCTAGATGTGTATAAGAGACAGATATATAGGTCTAAACAAATATTTTTTATTATTTTGAAATGGGTTACTCTGCAAATCAATAATAAACTTTAATAATAAATAAATAATAATTTAATTATAGTGAGCACAAATTAGCATTATTTTTTCAAAATTTTACAGAGAAAGATTCTGATCGTGTTTGGGAACAACTGACACAAGAAGAAAAAGAAGGATTTGAAAGGTTATTGAAAAATGACAAACTTGGGGGTATCATGGAAATGTGGGTACCTTGGTGGGTGCATCATGTAAGTTCTTAGACTTAAATAATATCAAAACTATAATTCAGTTATTTTAATTTTTGTGATCGTACCTCCTAACTTGTATTGAGAAATGTTGTACATGTATTGTATTGTTGATGTACTTTTTTTATCATTAAAATATAGTGAGCAGCTTAGCTCAGTCGGCTAATCTGGTGCCTCTCCTTGTGTTTCAGCTAGAGGGCTGAAATACAAGTTACATAGCGCACCGTCTTTCGGATGAGACGTTTAAGCCGTTGGTCCTGTGTGCATTTATGGCCCATGTGCACGTTAAAGAACACAGTACACTCTTCGAAAAAGAGTAGGGCATTGTCTCCCGGTGTACTGTCCAATCACCACCAGAAGGACCCCACTGGAAATAAGTCTTCTTCTAGACTTTCATGGGCTATCCTTGGTGTTTACACCGAATAAATCCAATCCAATACAGGTAAGAGTAAAAGTATGAGAGTGCAGTTTTGAGGCACCTTGAGGTCCGTATTCTCAAAAGTTTCTCACCTCAGCCCTACAATGGTGTGGAGCTGAGCTGCTGTGCATTCTCAAGCACTCCCTACCACCAAATCATGCATCTACCCCAGCAATATAAAACCTGATAAGAAATTTGTACAATTTTTTTTTCTAGAGCAAATCACTTGTAGAAGAGGTCAGTGAAAGGTCAGAGAAAAGTCATCAAGTTACCATGACTACTGACATGCCAGAAATTTTGCCAAATATCGCACCTTTTAATCAGTTACTGAAGACCGGCAGTCCATCTCCAGTAATTTGTTTCAACTGTGTACATATTCTGTATCCTCTTGTAACTATGTTTATTTGGCATTTTTGCTTTCCAAAACTTCATTTCTTGATTAAATTTGCATTATTAATATTTTAGGACATCAGTTGCGATAGTAACATTTCAAAAGATGGTAATTTTTAGGGGCAAACACAATGGGGAGCCCAGTTTGCCAAGGTCCCCTTGAATTTTTGAAAATGTAAGAAACAAATGGGGAAAAATTAAGTTACATTCAAATTAAAGAGGCATTTCCAGGCCATTTAGAGGTGGCATAGCCATCAAATTTTGTACCTCAACCATGGTGGGGCTGATGTGGTTTGAACTTCCAATTTATAGAAGTTCCTCCCTGGGTCCCTACTATTTCAAATTCCATTCATCCTGTTGCATGATGAAATGTGAAAATCCTGAATTCCATGTTTTTGATTGGTTTAAGCATTAACTGTTTTGGGTAATGTATATGCTAAGTTAAGAGTGGGGCAATTAGGCAGGGCAGAGCAACTGTTATCAACAGGACCAAGGCAGTGGCCTAACACCTATGCGCTCTCGTGCGGCAGTCCACAGGGATCCCGACCCTTAGGGGTCCCCCGAGGGGCTCTAACCAAAGGGTCCTTGATCTAGCACCCTGACCCAAAAGGACTTTGTTGATAAATAACAGCATAATGCGTCTCTGACATCGACTATATATCATATTATATCCAGTGACGAATTTAAGGGCCCCTAAATTTTTTAATTTTAAGTCTGTGAGTGCCATTTCCAGACATTTAGGGGTGCTATAATCATAAATTTTCTTACCTCAGCCCCAACCATGGTAGGACTGAAGTTGTGATAACCCTTCATCAGTTAAAGTCTCTCCCTGGGCCCTATTACATATTCCTGGATTTGCCACTCATATCATTTATTTGTCATTAAAAACATTTAGACAAACATACAGTAAGTAAAAAATGAGCACATTTAAAATCCCACAATGAAATTGGCGACCATGACCCAAAAGACCCCCACTCTCAGAAAGCCACAGGGCCCCCGGCCTCATCGTTACACCACTGGACCAAGGCGAAATGGCGTGGGTGAAATGGGATAGAGAGATGGGAAAAATTTGGAACTGTTACAATATTCTTGAAGATTACTTTTAGACTGAAATATTTTGTGTGGGATATTGATATCTTCCTTATCTAACAAATGTTACCAGTTATTGTTATGTTTATACAGTCAGATTCTACAATGGACAACACCATGACCTTCCACTACAGTCTGCCCAGGTATAGTATTACATTTTTACTAGGTAGTTCCATTGAATTTTTAATACTGTATTAGTAAAAATGATTGACAAATTATTCAGTAATAGTATGTATGTGCTAGTAGTGTACAAGTCTCTCTTTCTCTGTGTAGAGTAAATTTTTGTTATTTATAATTCTGGCGGAATTGGGCACCAACTAGCCTAACATTTATGTTTTTTCCAGTTGCTATAACTCACAAATATGAAACTCATATTTATCTTGAATTTCAGAGTTTTCTTCAAATGTGCGGTGTTTTCAGTGAAAACAGATCTTACGACACAGTCAGCGATGCTATACATAGTGCCATGGCAACAGTCACCAAGGTGAATCTGTAATTGAGAATTTATTCTAGGCTTCAGTAAGGAATAAGGATTTGTATAGACACCAATTACTGCAGCATACTACAGTATTACTTTTCACCATATTATTTTCTTGATTTCCGTTATGTGGAAGCCATGTGCCACAGCAGTAACGCTGCAAGTTTAGGCCCATGTATTAATAATGATGATGATAATTATATGTTAGACTCATATAGTGCATCATACCAACAATGCCTCTATGTGCTTCTGGTTCTTGGGCAACATTCTTTGTCTATTGTTGCCTCTCTTCACCCAGGAGTATAAATGGGTACCTGGTACCCATGATTTTAAAAGAAATGTTTATTACTGACTGACTCGGAATTACTCCCTAAGAATAGAAAGCTTTGCAACTTCAGTACATCCATGTAATATATTATACATTTTTACCAGGCCCCAGCTGAGCTGAGCAGCAACATGCCTCCATCAAGCATAGTAGAGGATGTTCTTCATCTGTTGACTGGGCCAGCCAAACCCCATGATACAACCTACATTCAGGCTGCCTTCTCAGATCTACACACACTATTCTACCAAGCAAGAAAATGCTCCAAGAAAGGTCAGGGATCATTATTTATAATATCTTTTTTCTGAAGAGCTTGAATTGATATTGAACCTAAAGGGAATGAATAAGTTGTGAATTATTATTTTCATTTCATGTTAATTTGATTTACATTAACACATAGGTATACTTTGGGACCAAAAAAAGAGTTCCTTTAATATGGGTGTGCCCTGAATAGGAGTTGGCTGTAGTGTTAAAAGATATACTTTTCCTCGTTTTGTGGCCAAAAAATTTTGTGGCCAAAAAAGTGTCTTCTTAATGGGGGTGTCTACTGTATTTCCTATTAATTTATATAATGCTGGAGTGGTTAGCGATACAGTGATTTTGGACCATACTCAGGTTCATTTCTTTTGAAATTATTAAATAATAGTTTTATTTTAATATCTTTTCAGCCATGAAATCATCTAATAAATCGTCTCAAAAAATTCAGGGATATGTGAAAATGTATTTTCAATGTCAGAAAAAACTTGAATTTTATTTGTCTTGGTTAATGCAGTATGGAGACAAGTTGTCTGGAGTGAGGAGTCTAGTCCATGTAGAGCATTGTAAGTATATATTTTGCACAATTTAAAATATTTTACTGTTTAGGTATTTGCAGAGTTTTTTAATGTATACTGTAAATGCTTGAATAAGCGCTGCACGGCTGTGGCGTTTAATCGAGAGTATATATTACCCTGGTGTATGAAATTTTCAGCGTTAAAATACATCAATAACACAATGAAGAGACAATCATTTCTTTATTAACTTTTATTTACGATGATGTAGGACCTATGATAGGCCTAATAAACTACGGGAATATGTGAGATAGGTAACATGGAAACAGGCATGGAAAGCGCCATGCCAATATTTTATAAGCGCCGCTTTGAAGCCTCCAAAAATGTTAAAAGCGTTGCAGCGCTTTATTCGAGCATTTATGGTATTGTTTTATTGGTTTTCATGTTTATACACATCCTGTTTTGATACATATTTATGTCAGCATACTATGTTTTAATTACAGGTGATATACAGAGTGAAGAGGAAAAGCAGGAGGGATTGAAGAACAAAGTAAAAGACAACCTCAAGAAATTAAGGCAGCCAGCAACTAAACACAAACTAATAGAAGAATTATGATACATTATGTATAAAAAAAATTTTGGTAAACAAAATGGAAGTAATAACATACAAACTTGGCCTCATCAACATGTTGCTGTTGCCACTAAGTGGTTGATCTGGAAGGGACTGAATTGTCATTTAATATTTTATGAGAAAAATCTACTTTTTCTCTGAATGGAGATTTTAGTCATTCAATGTTTTATGAAATATATCTACCCTTTTTTTTCTAAATAAAACAGTCCAGTCTCTAACCAAATAAAAGGATTGTATTTGGTTGATCTCCATATCTTATCCTAGGCACCGTGCAATGAAAAAAGAAAGGGTGGAAAGATAATACACCGTGGAACTAATTTCCATTATGACAAAATGGGGGGTAACCAATGTTACACGATACAAAATCCACCAATCAAATGACAGTGATATATTTAGGTGTGCTATAATACTCCCTGAGCCTTGTGTTCCGTCAGTGAATGACATGGGTATTGCAGTTGGATGTGGAATAATTTACTTTAGTTTCCAAAATGGCAGCCATACCCAACCAACAAGCTTTCAAAGTCGTTGATCTACTATTGGTTTCCTGATCTGGGCATCTACTGCACTTCAAGTGAGTTGTTTTAGTTATACTAGCTATCACATTTTATAAATTGACATCTGAAAAATTTGGATATTACTTATTGGGTAGAATGTAAAACTGTTAAATTGTGAATGATCATATATATTTATTTCATGTCTAACATGCCTGAAATACATTTAAAAATAATGAATTGCCAAATATGCATATTCAGTAAGTGATTAACTTTCCACGAGGCTACAAGTTACCAGCATCTTTTAAACGAGCAATTAATTTATATTTTTGAGGTATTTTTCTTGACAGTATAGAGTAGTTGAATTCTGGCAAAAAATATTTATGTACAAACAAAAACAACTATATATTCAGAAGATATTTATTTAAATCTGCAATCTGATGCGGTATGTACATAGGAAACAATGTCTCTAGTCTTCATTACAACACAAATTTTGTTTTTCTGAATCTTTCTACACTCAGTAAATGCAAATCATTCACACAACAGGTAGACCTAGATTAGTTCACGGTAAATGGTATCTCAATGCTGATTACAGTCGGTCTTGTTCCTTTTCAGATTATATTTCCAACATTTTAAATAACATGCAACGTTGCCTGCTTCCATCATTTATAATTTCAAAATCTCAAAATCTCTTTCTTTGTGTTGTTTTATCGATCCACTTCTCCAAATACAATATCTTGTGTACCTATGGGGACAAAACGTTTGTTTTTTATTACTGTATATACTTTAGCCTTCCCACAGATGCTAAAGCTATGTAATATTCTCCATCCAAAAAAAGATAACCATGCTGGTTTTTTTTCCGGACAGTATGATGCAAACAGCACAACTTTGTTAAAATTGTTTGTGCATAATCTGGTACCACCGCATTGCTGAACTTTTCACAGACCACGCCATTTAGCTATGGGCTCAAAAGTTAAGTCAACATTCAAAAAGTTTTATGATTTGATCAAGTGGACGCTTCGTCTTTGTCACAGAAACTTACCAATGATTGCGACTACATCAGCCAGCATGTGGCCCTTTGACATCTTGTGTAATGCGGCTAAATGAGCAAATCCAGGAGCCTTGATCTTGCAACGGTATGGCCTACTGGAGCCATCAGACACCAGATAAACTCCAAATTCACCCTGTAAAATGTAGTCATAATTTTTACTTAACCATTTTTATTTAAGGAATCATTATAAGAAGCTTTAAATGAAGAGGCTGATATGGGGGCTCAATAATTAAGTTAGGGGAACACTAGCTTACAAAATAAGGTGATAGGTAATTTTTGTGCTTCAAACATTTTCAATTGGAAGGGGGGGGGGGGGGAAGAAGAACCAGGGATGCATGCTTTTTTTTAGGGCCTGCACCCCTACACATGCCACTGCAGCTAAGGCAAGTTCTAGCCAAGTTAAAGGAGCATGGTGAGGCATCACTAAGAAAAGAGAAAAAAAGACAGGCATCATAGAAAAGACCAATTAACTATTTTTTTGATATTATGCTTTGCAAAGACCCTGTATTGCTCTAATGCTAATCATAGACAGAATGTAATTTGTGGTAATTTGTACTTGCTGTGTGTTGAAGTAGCTATCATGGATTGTTTACCTTGGGAGCTTCTATTGCAGTGTATGTTGCCCCTGGGGGGACTTGGTAACCTTCTGTGTACAATTTGAAATGGTGGATGAGGGCTTCCATAGACTCCTATTGTAAAACAAAAATGAAATTAATATATTTATATTAACAAAATAATCATTTATAAAATAAACTTCACATCATTTTTTTTCTTTTTTGAATATGATGTAGCGAATAATCAAGTTGCTGTTATTAATTGACTGGAACAGTCGAAGCAGGGTCACCAATGAGCAGGTTAACAGCTTGACCCCCCCCCCCCGCCATTACTTCTTGGTGAAGAGAGGCAAACATAAGTAAAGTGTCTTGCCCAAGGACAAAAGCAATGCGACGAGCGTCGGTCTCCCGATCACATCATTTTTACTATTATACGTAATTTTGTTTTTGGCATCATTTACTTACTCTCACTACTATCAAAATCATTATAGTTTCACCGTCAGCTATAACCTGTATTATCATCGACACCATCTATATCTTATCTAGATGACCATGGAAATCATCTTCACCATCTATATTGCCATTATAATCCTGATCATGATCACAATGGAAATCATTATTTTTTCATTTTTGAATTTATATCAATCATCCCAGAATATATTGTTTATTATTATTAGAATGATTATTGGTGTTTTGCCATATTTATCAATACTAACCTTCATCTCTGCTCTCTTTGGTGGTGATACCTTGTTATCATCTACCTTAATCTCTCCCTCAGGCATCTTGTTGAGTGCCTGCAGGCAAATACGAAGACTTTGCCTCATCTCCTCCACACGAATCAAGTATCTATACGCACATTGAAAAAAAAAAAGTCACTATGTGATATGCACCACTTTGAAATAAAAATACCAAAAAATTGCAGTACTGTATTTCCTCCAATTTATGTAAAATTATGTGGTGCAGCTTACTTATGTTTGCCTCTATAAATGGGTAGTACCTGGTAGGATGATGTGGCATTGCAAGTATTAGCATTTAATTGCACGCACGACTAGGATGAGATTGCACTTTGCACTGGTTTGGTTATGGACCCGATGAAGAGGGGTAATAATATCAACATCGCCAACTTCTTGTACCCCTTGGCAAAAAGCGTAGTATAAATCTCTATATTATTACTACTATAATCACATTGTTTAACCAAACTTACAATGATGTTTAGCCAATTTTCTGGTAAAGTCCCCACTGTACTTGTACATTTTCATTCCTCTTAGTGTAACTAATCTGTTATGCCTAGCCTTCTTCCTTTTATCCTTAACCTACCAATCTCCCTACCTGTCATAACTGTCTCCGTTGGTACCAATAGGTACATCAAATTCCACCTGGTCATATGCATCATAGGGCTGTGTCTTGCGCAAATCCCATTTGATACCAGAGCCCCGCAACATGACACCACTAAAAAATTTTAAAATAAGAGTCTTTATAATACTGTTTTTTCTCGGATTTTGAAGTTCATATTCTGATATTTGAAATGTTTTGGACAACAGAATCTATATGTTTTATACGATTATTCATTAACATGATTTCTAAGTTTGTCTACAGCCCACCCCTAACAAGACTACAGGCCACGCCACTCTCTGAGCGCTTCATTTCATGTAGATGAGGATAAATTTTTTACCTGAAGCCATAGTTGAGAGCCTCTTCTGCAGTCACAACTCCAATGCCAATCAGCCTATCTTTCCAGATTCTATTAAAAGTTAGCATCTACCATAAAAAAATAAAAAAAACAGTTTGCACACACTTCGTATAATTTATGTTTGATGGGAACAGTAGTAAGGCACGGAATATCATAGCAATCAAATATTCCAAATAGAATAATTTTGTAGTCTTATAACACTGGAATATTTAATCTCATTAGTCACAGATGAGACTAAAAAAAAAAAATGTATGCCCCCTCAAGATTTTATCCAATAACTTCGGATTACCATTCGCATACTATAGCAACTGAGCAATCATCTTCCTCCTCGGTTGAGTATACTCGCACAATGTGTTTGTACAATACTGATATGTGTCACGGTCAAAAGGGAAAGAAAATTACATAAAATAAATAAAAATAAAATATGAATAAATAAATGCAAGTAAACAAGCATGCAATTGTGAATCAGTAGAGGTTTCGCACGTGAGCAAATGTGTACTAACACAAATTTATCTATCCGTAATAGTTTGTAGCCATGCTGTGCTTTTAGCAATGACAGCAACATTTAAGCGTTGGGCCTTAGGTCTAGACTAGGGCCTAGGCTATTCCGTTTTCTTTTCCCATCATGCTTCTTTGGCATGGCCTAAAGTTTTGGTAAGTAAGGTTTCGGAAATTGGAAGTGGTAGCCAAATAATACTCCTTACCTTGTTGCCCAGAAGAGTTGGTTATTTTGTGACCCAAAAATGCCTGGCTACTATATAAGCTAGGCCTAGCTAGACCTACTAGTAATAGGCTAGGCCTACAGGAAAACCCAGACACCACCAAGCACTGATTTTTTTTTAAACCCCAAAATGATACGCATCCTATCCTAACTTGCTGTTTTCAAAAGTGACAAGAACATTTATTTTTTAACTTAAAACGTAAAATGTGAAAAAAAACAAAGATCGTACTAGAAATCCAAAATTTTCCTACGCATTTTTAAGTGTAGTGAGCGAGATATGCGTGTTCGACCACACGGTTAGCGGATAGCAACCGGCTTATGATGTCACAAATGATGGACGTATAAGTCACACTACTGTATGCGTCGCATGCGAAACCTCCCTATGAGATGTCGGGACAGCACAGTTGTCTGCTGAGACCCTCCACGGCAGTATGCTAGGGTCCAGAGGTTTCCAGCAAGAGCAAGTTTTTCGGCTCTGCTATTATTATCCTTCTCAATTTTAAGGTATGAAAAGCTCACCTCTTCCATTTCATCAATTCGATCAGAAAACTTTGAAAGGAAATCGTATATGTCATCCATCAGGCCAATGGGAAGATCCTGAAGGAAAACAAAATCTATATCATACATTGGCCCTAATATATAAGTAAAAGTGGGATACAAATACAATATCTAATATATGTATGTATTGTTCAAATGTTCATAGTTTTTAAATTTTTTTACACACACAGTCAGTGGAAGGCATTACAAATAACTTTTCAGAGATTAATCTACACACATAAGCTCCTGCATATCATTAACGATTCCTTACTTGTTGTACTCCTCCAGGTCGTACGTAGGCTGCATGCATACGTGCACCGGACACTCGTTCAGAGAATTCAAAAAGCTGCAAGTTGAAAAAAAAGAATATGAATGAACAAGATGGAAATGCCATAAATCTCTAAAATAATACTACAGTGTATATTAAACTTACGTAACTAATGTGGGCACTCGATTGAGTGCATACCTCCTCCACACTGCATTATTATTGTTGCCTTATTTTTTACTCTTTCACTTCAAAATTTAATTACCTCTTCCTTGGACCAATATGTAATGCTACTCTAAAATTTATAATGATCCATTCATTAGTTTTTGCATCATCCAGCAACAACAAATGGTGGTGAATACATAACCTCCATACAAGATACAAACTAGATACTAGGTAAGTGTAGTAGCGACTTTTCTTTTTACCTTTTCTCTTTCCTCAAACATCCAGAAGAACGGGGTCATAGCACCAACATCAAGAGCATGTGTTGTTACTGCCATCATATGATTTGCTAATCTAGTCAACTCCCCAAACAAAACTACATAAATAATAATAATAATTATCATAACTTATGACAAAAAACATGTGACATGCCTTAATATGGTCACGATGGCACAACATCATTTCATTCATTCATTCATCTTTTATTTCGGAATTTCATGTCCATACAAAAGAACAACAGTTAAACCAATACAAACGCATATAAATATAAGACAAAAGTGAAAAATAGACTGCATCAAGAAAAACATCAAGATCACGAAATCATCTTAATGGACGACAGTGTTCCACTTATTATACATTTTAGAATTGGAATTGGTACATAATGATTATATATGGGCATACAACAGTTTTTTTGTAGTCCGGATAGAGCTTACAAATGCTAAAACTCATATTATTGTGGAATTCAGTAATTTTTGGTCACATAAAGGTCCCAACAATATGCACATTCAAAAGTTCACCATATCATTATATCACAATTCAATCCCAATAAAATAAAACTATTTATTTTAGTTTATCCTTATTTACCGCGGATCCATTTGGCTCTTTCGGGAACCTGGATGTTTAGGAGATTTTCAATGGCGAGTGAGTAGCACTGTTCGTTACACATCATGGAGACATAGTCCAACCTATCAAAGTAAGGTAAGGCCTGCAGGTACGTCTTGTATTCCATCAGCTTCTCTGTCCCACGATGCAAAAGGCCAATGTGTGGGTCGGCTCGTAACACAGTCTACATGGAAAATTTAAGCAAAAAATCAAATAGTTATTACACTAGGGAGAAAACTGTGTCAGAAATTTATCAGTTAAGAAAACATGCTGTGTTATTTCTATAATAATTTAAATATGGTTTATAACCAAATAAATTTGATAATTAAAGATGATAAGTAAGCAATAAAGTGTAAGCCAGGAATTGGTTTAAGACAGGGAAACACAAACATTTTTCATCATGGGAAATGTCTAATCAGAAAGGAGGGGTACAAAGGTCAGTCCACACTATAAATATTCATCTATATTTGGGCATGACGGTATATCATAACCATATATGGGCAAATAAGAACTATTTGACACTGAAAACATAATGTGTGGAAAAATTTTATCTTTAATTAAAATTGACAACATATCATTATTAGAAAATATTGCAAAATTTATTAGCTATGCTTATTCAAAAAGAAACATTTATGTGAACCAATTTACATTCTTTTTGAATGTTGACGCAACATGGCGTATCTAGGGGAGAGTGTGGGGCACACACC
>NW_022737223.1:405978-421568 GCF_011630105.1 Anneissia japonica | reverse complement strand
TATATTCTATCATGGTCATGTTGGGGTTAGAAAGACTGGTGAGATGTTTGTTGGATTTATTTATGAAGTTAAAATATACGAGGGTAAATTTATCGACAGCGGAAGTTAATAATCTTGTTCGAAGTTGTTAAGTCTACAATGTAATTTAAATATTCAAGGCTTGTTCTTTTCTATTGTGATGAGATTCCCGGACGGTGAAACACTTTTCTCGAATGTTACCAAATATGGAAGGATAGAAACGGAAACGGAAAAGAACCCGGACACAGGTACCTGGTTCAGTATACATTATAATCACTCTTGCTTTTATCTATTCATTTAAGAAGTAGGCCATATAGCGTTCTTTAGGTATTTAACATGAAGATGTATGCTACTTTAATGGTTCTGACCACTCTAAGTGTGGTGTGGTGCAACCAAATATTGAATGGCCAACTCTCTTGTACCGACGACTCTCAATGTGCCTACGTCTTCAATACTCCCGTGAAAAAACACGGACAATGCCCTTGTCTAAAAGATGCGGTAAAATATCTCTGCAACAAGTACGCAACTGAAGACATGTTGCAAAGTCATCTTATTGGATACTACCCCTTCGATGAGGATATCTTAGACCACTCTGGGAATGAGCGTAACGGAGCCGTTTCTGGTGGAACTTTGACGTTTGAGAACGGAGTGAAAAACCAGGCTGGTAAATTCGACGGGAGCATTAAAGTCATTGTGGACGGTTTTCGTAACTTCAATTTTGGATCGGCTTTTACTGTCAGTGCATGGTTCAAGCGGACCAGCACGTCAAATTATCAAGGTATTGTCAATAGTGGTTACTACAGCACTGGAAGCTGGGAGATTCGGATGGGACGTGAATTTTCGGGTGAGATGCTTGGCGGAGGAGTGATAACTAGCGACAGCTCCATAACCTGGAACTACAGCAATTTGAGAGCATCTGTTAATTATTGGCATTATGTTGTGATGACGTATGATGGCGAGACGCTTCTATTTTATTTGGACGGACAGATGCAAACGGGTGATAATGACTGTTGCTCTGGATCCATACAGGTGAAGCCTAATCCTGTGACGATTGGACAGGCTGGGGTAGGAACAACTAATGAGTTTTTTGTTGGCCTCATCGATGAAGTTAAGCTTTACAATACAACTTTGTCGGCAGTGGAAGTTAATGCTCTGTTCGAAGAAGATAAGCCTTAGGCCAGAATACCAGCCTGAGTTGGCCTAGTAATACTAAAAGTCATTAATGAGTAAAACTTATCTTGTCATTTAATCAAAAAAATAAAAATACAACATTGTGAATAATGTAACACACAGTTATAAGATAAAAAATATCAAAGAAAACTTTTCCGTGAAACGATTGGAATCTGTAGTGTTAACAATTATGGTAACCTCTATTAAGGGGACGTCCCTACTAAGGGGACGGAGACGCTTTCTGAATGTACCAAATGGTCAAATCAGTACAATTTTCAATCCATTAAGGGGACACTTTTTTTTTTTATCGTTTCACTATTTCTTTTTCAAAATGGATTCAAAATAACAATATTTCATTAAAAATTAATTTTTGACAACTTTTGAGCGCTAAAAGGAACAGTTTTTAATTTCTTGATCATTAAAATTGATATCGGTATAGGGCCGATAGGCCCACTGTGTGTGTTACTAATCATTGGATATTTTGATTTTTTTTCCCGTAATTTCATACTAGATTTGACTTTTAATCACGGGATTTATTATATTTTCTTGTGCCATTTTCATATAGGATTCAAATCCAGAAACCACAGGATGTAATTGCAATGAATATTTCGACTATACTTCTAATAGTCTTTTACGCTTTCCTTATGTTAATGGTCATGTGTTATCTTTTTAAAAATGCACTTCTCTAAATTTGTTTGGAATGATGCAATGCATTGCTGTGTTGTTTGAAATAATAAACTCAATTCTTAAAGACGCATCTCTATTTGTGTGTTTTTTTTTCTTTTACTTCTGCATAAAGTTACGGTCTTGGCCCACAAAACCACTTTCTATTACATAGGCCTAACAGTAGTTCTTCAATGAATGTGATTGGTTGACGGATTGTTGTAACGTTTTAAAACGCCTCGTTTTTTTAATAAACGCCCCCTCGAAAAAAACAACACCCCTTCAGAGCCTCAATTGGAAATGCCACACTCGAATAAACACCCCAGTGAAATTAAGGGGCGTTATATAATTCTACACCACTGACAAGTAATAACCCCCTCTACCGAATAATCGCCCCTCAAAAACCCTTCTCAACAATAAACGTTCCGGGATATGTTTGTTCGAATAGACACGGTATTTGATTTTATTTCATTTTACTTGGCTTTCCAACATACTGTGCTCTTCTTTTTCCTATGATAAGAAATATCATCAGGAGGAGAGTGCTCCAAAATACAGAAGAACAGTAGAGCGAAAAAAGAAAAAAATATAAACTCGTTTACTTTATATTTTCATTCCACTTCAAATTTGTTTCGTTAGTACTACATTCATCAGGTAGATGTGTACGACTGGTATTAATCAAAGGATGCTGTGTAGCACTGAACATATATAAATACAAATAAATAGGTAAATTTCAATGAGAGTGCCCAATTTCAGGAAAAAATTATGTTACAAAATTGACATAGCCGTCGATAACATACAGTTAAATGTCTCCAGCGAGATTCGAACCATCGCTGACAAGGTGACTGTCATACCTCTAGAACGTATAGAGACCTATCGGCATTGTCACAGGTTTTCCAGCAAGTAGGTTTCAATGCACAACCAGTGGCGGATTCAGGGGCCGCTCCTCCCCCACCCCCAAAATTATAAAAAAAAGAGAAGAAAGGAGAATTATAATAAAGTTCGCCATCTAGAGGTTTCATAATTATAAATTGTTTTACCTCACCAAAATCAGGGTGGGGCTGAGGTGCTCTAGACTCCCCATCGGTCAAAGTCCCTCCCTGGGACCCCTCTGTCGAATCAGCCGCTGGTGTGAATAAAAAGTTTGGTTTAAAACATCATACAAAACATCAAATATTTTCGAAATGTTAGATCATGATATAGGCTTAATATTATGCCTATGCTTGTTCCAGGTTTGTCTGTATTTCACGCGACCAAAAACTGTAGGCCCTATCTTTTTTTTTGGATATACTGTATAGGTATTTATAATAAATTCAGAGTGATATTTACACTGAAGATAGAAGTCCTAGTAGATTTCCAGTTATACCATTTACACCGACAGCAAACACAGCGCAGATCGAAGTAGAAACGTGCCTCATCCCCTGAATTATCAAATTTCATTGACGTTTGCCTCAAAATCTGTAAACTTATTAGGCCAATAAATAAATAAAAAACAAAAACAAAAACAAAAAAAAACATAGATTATGGTTTTTCCTAATTAAAAAAAATATAGTTAATCAACTGAATTTTATATAGCCGTTATTACATTAAACAATAATTATACAGAGCCTTTGACATGTACAGGTCTATCTATCTATTGCGATTTATTTAAATAGTGATATCACAAGCTTGCACCAATGTAACTCCAGTGTTACGTTGACGCAATCTCGCAATGATGTCATAATAATCAGTGGCGGATTCAAGTGGGGCCGAGTCGACCCACTCGCCCCCACCCCCTCCTAAATTTTTCAAAATTATTAAGAAAATGGGGAAAACCAAGGAAAATTATTTTTAGAATTCAGGTCTGAGAGAACCATTTCTGGCCATCTAGTGGCGTCATAATAATAAATTTTCTTATCCTCAGCCCAAAACACGGTGGGGCCGAGGTGATCTAGTTTCTCCCTGTTCCTCTTTATTTCGCTTTCCTGGCGCCACTGATAATGATAAATTAAGTAAATCACCTCCATGTTTGTGAAATCAAAATGCTTAATGTTCTGTGTGCTTCCTATCTCCCTAGTCCTGTTTGATCGTAAATTAGACGGCAGTATTTCCACTCACAATAGTGTAGTCCCAATTTACTTGAAAAAATTGAAATTCGAAAAGAGGAGAAAAGGAAAAACCTCTTGATTGATTTTAAAAGTACTACATTCAAAGAGATTAAATTAATGACTGTTTTAAGTTTATTGTATTTGTTTTTCATGGTTTGAATATATCACAAGCTATTAAATCAGTAAATAATAAATCATTATTTTTATGAATGTTAGTTTGCACGAAATATATATGCAGGCATAATTATGATCACCAGAATAAATTTTTAAACTTTTTAATGATGAGTAGGGCTATTTCTGTGGCAGATTGAAGGGGCCACGTCGGCCCACCCTCCTTATTTTTTTTTTCAAAATTTGAAAGTGAAGAAAAATGAAAATTATATTCAAATTGAATCTGAGAGTGCCATTTCCGGACAACTAGCGGTGCCATAATCATAAATTTTCTTACCTCAGCCCCAACCATGGTGGGGCTGAGGTGGTCTGGATCTGCCACTGTATTTTGAAAATGTAGTGTGGAAATAAATGTTAATTGCATTAGTTAAAATCAATTAGATACGAGTTATAAAGGGTTATAGGCGCCAGAGCTTCTCTCCCTAGACCCTCACCCTGGCAGCCCCCTGGCCCCCAACCAAGAATTGGGCCTATGGCTCAAGGCTTTCTTATTTTGTATTCGGCCCTTTCAAACACGGATCGACGCCTTGGCCTGGCTCGGGACCTTCGGCCACTTCGTTACTCCCTGATCCCGCATTACAATGTTCGAACCCACCCCACCCCCACCATATGGGAACCACTACGCCCCTGACTATGGTGGGGTGGGGGCTGCGGATGCGAGCTTTATCATGGTTACGGCACCTACATGGCCGAATTGGCACTAAGCCCCCTCACCATCAGGGCCAAAGCTCGTCGGGCAGTCGGACCACAAAAAAAAAAAAAAAAAAAAACAGGCCTAAAATGTTCCCATCCCCAGCCATTTCTGGCCATATAGAAGTCCCAATAAAAAAAAAAAATCTTTTGGGAAGAGGGGAGCGGACACCCCTCCCTCAGATAACACTGCGCACTATAGTTACACCCATATATACTTGCCCCCCTTCCCCCAGTCGGACATCTTAGCTCCCCCATACTCCAGTCGGACACCTTAGCCACCCCCACCATCTATCTATCTATCTATCTATCTATCTATCTATCTATCTATCTATCTATCTATCTATCTATCTATCTATCTATCTATCTATCTATCTATCTATCTATCTATCTATCTATCTATCTATCTATCTATCTATCTATCTATCTATCTATCTATCTATCTATCTATCCAACTGTCTATCTATCTATTCATTCATTTTATTTTAAATACTTTTTATTATTATTTATAATTAAAATTAATAATATCTATCTAGGCCTATTCATTTATTCATTCATTTTAAATGTTAATTATTATGATTATTTATAATTACAGTTAATAAGTATAATAATGTTTCTGTACTGTAGTACAGTATTACCAGATACTGAAAAAATCTATTATAGACCTAATAATTTCGATCGACCAGGGAGTTCTGCGGACAGACCAAACTTGTCAGTTTGAGCATAGTTACAATAGGCCTATAATCCTAATAATATATTATTTCTTCCATGGTTTGAAGGATTAACAAACAGAAAACATTATTTTATAAACGACCGCCTATGTATCCTGATTTGTCCCCAATGCTGTACAGGAAATTCGACTCAAAAAGTCAATCAAAATCTTCTGTTTTGCATTTTAAGACTCTGAAACGAATAAATGAAATGAAATGAAAGGGCATTTACAAATTAATTATATATAGGAATCAATCGGTGATGTTCACGTGATATATATCAGGTGATTGGTGGAAATTAAACTTATTACTGCTTATCAATATTATACCATGCGCGTCAGAAAAATAGTACCAATATTCCAATACTAATTGAATATCAATATTTATATTTTGGTTTAAATGTAATAAAAGTATTGTGTTTACTATATATTTGTGAAAGCTTGGATCAGTTTAAACATGTTAATTATTATAAATATGTGCGTAGTGATAATATACTGCACGCCCTGTCTTCTTTCGTTCCGTTCCCGTTTTTCCTGTTACAGAGCGCGCTAGGCCTCCTAGCTGCTAGCTTATTGTCACATGTCCATTTTCTCCCTCACATGACCAGTTGTTTGGCCCCGTGATCGTCTTGTAGATTTCTGATTCGTTTGAAGTCGGTTACAGCTTTCAACCACATGGATTTGATAGGTACCACTTTAGATACAGGGTGAGTTTACTTTTTATCTTAACAAAGTCGAATTATTAGTGATATCCTTTTTCAAACTTGAATGGGTTCTTCATTTCCATGGTTGTCGAACGACATCTTGTTCTGCTGCTGGCTGTGCACTTTGACACCGATCTGTTTTGCTCATTTTGTTTACCCTGTTCTGCTGGGCCTGGCTGGTTGTCTGTGTAGGCCTACCCAGAGCAAACTAGCTTAGTTAGTAGTTATTAGTAGTAGTATGCCTAAAAACCAAGTACCAAGTAGGCCTACATGGTTTTGGTGGAACAAAATACTGCTGCAGGATCATCCATCATTTATATTCAGTTCATCACCCCTTCAATCCTACCCCTCCTCCAGCTAGGGCCTAGGCCCTAGGCCTATGATGTCTGCAGCACTCAAACAACTACTATGTTTAGGCCTAAGCTAGATTCTTATACTGAGTGATTAACAATCAATAATTGCCATTTTAATCATCCATCTAATTAAACTATAAATAATGAAAGAATTGATTTTAAGCAGTTTAATTTATATAAATATTCTTTGACTATGTGTAGGCCTGAGCTTATTTAGGCCAAATAAAATGAATTGTTAATTTATTGCCAGGGATTTAAAATTATTTTTTGGTGAGGTTATTTACTGTTGCTCTTTACTACTATATTTTTTTGGTGACTGTATTTACTATTTCTATTTACTACTACACAGGATGTAAATAATAACAATTGTTTATTAATATTATTATTAGAAGTAAAACTAGGTGTTCTGCCATTATGTTTTCACCTCCCTTAGACTTTCACAACAATCTTTCAGATCTTCATTATTTTATTTTCCATGAAAAATGATTGTTTTTTTTTTGGAAAATAGTATAATATTTTTTATGAAGCTCGTAAATTTGATGAAGGCAGGGATATGAAACTTGCAATTAATTTTATTTGCCCAATAATTGACAGTACATGTAATTCTGATAATAGTACTGCTTTACTGGTTTTTTTTTAATGGTGAAAAATTACATATAAACTCCAATTTATAGCTAAATAAATTACATGCTCACTTTGTTTTCTGTCTACTCCCAACAACATTGTCACATGTCATTAGAAATTTAAACAGTTTAATCAGGCGGTTTGATGCTTTTCCTCATTTTTTAAATATGTTTTGTTTGTATTTATACTCAGGGGTTTTCCAAGACTCATCATATCAACATTGTAATAATGTCAGATGTAGCAGAATAATGTCTAAAAATTGTTACAATAATTATACACTGTTGTCAGAGCTTATTCCCTTATTTCTTTTATCATTTGGATTTTTCACAAAGACCTTGCAAGTCCAGAATGCCCTCTATGCGTGTCATTCCTACATAAAAAGACTGGTACTACTCGGTATATAGTAGTTCCAGGCAACTATGAAAAAATTAATCAATTGGCAAATCATGTTGTGAAAATGTCGCCCTCTTTAGTTTGGATTTGCTCTGTTTCAGTTTAACAAACTCTATCCTTTATTTTTTTGAAGCGTTGTAGTTGCTTACTATTGTCACAAAATAACTTCTATTATATTTCTGTTTGTTTTATACTTGATACACAAAAAAAAAATGAATGTTTATAAATTTGCTATGAAATTTACAACTTTGCTAAGTAACAAAAGGGGATGGTCATTTTACTTAGGGTTTATAAATATAATGGTTTATTTATATTTTATTTGTCAAAACTACTTTTTTTTTTTTAATAATGTTCTTAAAAGTCTTTTAAAATATGGTTTTAACTTACAGTAGCCTTATTTTAACAACATGTCAGATTTTTAAAAACTTTTATATTATCGTAACTCATTCATGATGAATAAAAGATTTAATTAGGCCCCATAAAAAATTATTAGTTTATCACCCTATCAAAGAATAAAAACTGATGAGGGAGGGAGGTTTTTTTTTTTTTTTTGCTAATCCCGCCCCCATTTTACCGATGATCACAAGTAAATCAATGGTTAAAGACACATATATAAAAAGTCATAAGAATGGAATCAAATTTATATTTAAAAAATATGTTTTTGTTGTACCAGTAAGCATTTTTTCAAGAAACCCTGAGCTTTTCAAGTGAAAAAAAGATGGAAAAGGACTGTTTGAAATAAAAATATATATGTTGATTGAAAAAAAAAAAAAATCAGATTTTTCCCAAAAGTGATGAGGGAGCGGGTGATAAACTAATAATTTTTTTTATGGGGCCTTATCCAAATTAAAAATACAATTATATATGTATCTGATCATGTACAGTACAGGAGGGTTATTTATTAGAAATTTACACAATAGGCCTACCTTTAGCGGCTACTTTAATGTTCTCATTGAAATTCCCACAATGGTGCCTAGCATTTAAATGTCGGATAAAAATACAATGAAAAGTGGAATGATCAGGACAGGCTCTATTAACAGTAGCTCAATAGGGGGTACTTTCCACCTCAGCTGATAGTGTTTAACTCAATTTTATGTAACTGCTTTCATGTTCCGTTTGTCTGCTATGGTACAATATAAGAAATGACAAATCTCGGCACTTTTAAGACTATTTTTTATTTAGTAAATTTTAATTGGATTAATTGCCATTGCAAACATAAATAACCAACAATATTTAGACAAGTATTTAAGATTTGATAATTTACTCCAGCGATAGAATAATAAATATGGTAATCATTGTAATACCCATTTCACACTAGCAGAAAATATTACAACTTTTAACAATTATTAACAATTTGTAACAAGTTTGATATTCCAAGATTTTTGGTTCGTTTCACACATGGACTTTCAAACCATGAGAAATCTCGGGAAAACTCGGAAGAATAATGACAGGCCTAGAGTAGCACTAGTAGTAGGCCTAGGCTAGTTGTAGGTTGTCCGAATTACGTATCAACTACTAAACTAGGCCTGGTACCGAATTAACAAGATTATAATTATTCCATGGTCCTTAGCCTTCGAAGAGTAAAACGAATTCAACTCCTAGCTCGCTTGCTGTAGTCGAGCTGGCGAGAAAGATAGGCCTAGGCTAGCTAGGCGCAGTCGGGCCGCCGGCCGGTAGGTAACTCACCATTGTTGTTAGAGGCAATCAGTGCGACAAGCATCATAATGATTCGCTGTCGGCGTATTTTACGAAGCCTCATGATTTTTTCTACATCAGACATGTGAAATTTAGCGAGATTTCTTTTGATTTTAGGTCTAGGCCTATTAACAAATGGTAGTAATGTTGATACTTTTTCCATGCCTGCCGCCATTCGTTCGAACTAAAAAGAAGAAAAAAAAACACAGCCCGCGAAAAGGTCAAAATAGGGACATGACGCATGCGCAACAACAACTCGGAAGATTTCGGGAAAAAAACAGGCCTCGCGATGGTCTGTTTTTGTTCCGAGATAACTCAGGGGACCCCTGTGAAATCTCGGAAAGTTTATATAGGCAAAGCTTATCTGCTTGATATAGATGAATTACATGATTTCTTGTATCCAATTTTGCCGTCTGTTGTTTTCCTCTTCTTTGTTTTGCTAATTTTCCTTCCGACGCTGGTTTTTCATGTTCTACGGGGAAAAAAAAAAAAAAAAAAAAACCTCCCTCCCTACCATGAAATTTGATACCAAAAGGATGCTAACCAATTATTTTTTTTTACTTGGCCTTAGGAAGAAATATACATTTCTTTTTTGGAGATTTCAAGGTACAGTAGCGATGGTTGTAATAAAAATAATAAAACTTAATTCTTTTCTGAAATTTTCTTTTTTTTTTGTGGCGGTGGGTGTGCTAATTGGCCAAAAATAAAATTGTATTTTCATTTGAAATCATTATTGGTGGGCAGCAGGTTCGCTAAACATGGTATAAAAGAAGTCCCACCTTAGCAGGGTTAATCAAAAAGTAATGAATGGATCATCATAGAATCTAGAGGAGTGATAGATATAGTTAGGGCTAAGGAAGAGGTGATTAGATTTTGGGAAGAATAAATCAAAGGGGAACATGAAGGTCACAGAAATTTTAAAAAAATTTCTTTAAAACTTAACCCTTGTACATAAGAGATTGATGGCATCGCCGGTCTTGCCAAGTGCCTTGCTTTTATTATTTGTTTTAAAATTCAAGCATATGGCAGTGGTATGCACTCTAGTGTTGCTCTTGTATTATTTGTTAATTATAATACAAATTTTATAAAGTAAGCGAAAGATGAAGAATATTGCTATATTTTTGTTATGCTGATTTCTGTCTGAAAATTATGTAGTACACTTTCTTTTTTTGTGATGTTCGGAGGAATCTAGCAACGGCCTTGTGCTAGCCTATGACAAATCTACCTACAATTGTTTACCAATCAGTAAATAATTACTCCTATGAGTAATTAATAGTGGTTATTAATTAGCTAATTGATGATTGTTCACGTTCTCACTATCCCAACAGCGTCAGTGATGCAATGCTCTACTGACTGGTACGGTAACAGTAATTCCTTGAGCCATATTCCAGAGGGAGCATGCTTTACATTTATGATTCCAAAAGGTAGTGAAGTGATAACGATTCAATCGTAACATGTACAATATTATGGCTGATAGTTGAATCGTAATTATCAATCATGTGTTTATCTCTTAACCTCAATATCGGTTTTCAGTATAGTATACACATTAATTGACGACATGTTGTATGTACTGTATTCTTTCTTTAAAAGGTTGACTTTAGGATACCTTTTTACAGTATAGTGCAATACATTTTGCTTTTCTATTCAAATGGGTGACCATACTAATTAAATATTAGTACTGTAATTAATTTTGTGTTTAATATAATTTTCATTTAATATTATAATTGACATTAGTTTCTATGTTCTGTAGAATATTTCAATCCATTGCAGGGCCTGACAGGACTGTTATGGATTTTCATAACAAGTCTTGTATTCTTAGCATTCATCTGCCCACCATCTATTGTTGTACCTGCCCTTCCGATGTGTTTTCTTGACATCCAGGTAATAGTTATTATCTGCTGTGTATTTTTATTGTGTGACAGTAGATGGTCATTCTATCCATTTCTTAAAAATGTATGCAGTCTGTTGATACAGTAGGCATTAATTTACCAGAATTCATAGCCAGATATAATACTTTTGATATTTGAACTCTATTTCAGAATCTAAATACTGTACAACAAAGAGAAACAACAAAATTGTTGTTAATTTAAGTTTATTTGCTAAGAATGATCCTTGCATTTAATTAAGGATTAAAATTGCTTGCAAGGAAATCACACCGAAGCGTCTCGGTGTTGGTACCTTTGCCGAGGAAGTTAATTGATTAGCTTCTAATGTTGAGTCACATTCATTAGAAACACTCCCGTCGTTTCCAGGCATTCTGCTAAGTTCAAGTGGTGGCTTGACTTTTTTTTTATCGGTTTCTACACCACATGTTTTAAGCATAATGATTCACCTTTCCTGCCAGGATGGTGTTTCTTATAATTAACTTAATAAGGGCGATAGTCATTATCAATTCCAAGTTGAATAGTAAATTTGTTTACTAATTTCTACCACTTTCCGTCTTCGAATGATCTCAACATAGTCACACCTTGATGACCTGTCTCCGAGGGATGAAAACTTACCTGGATGAGGTAATTTTTAGCGCAAGTAGTCATCGACGTTGCCGATTTAGGGAGCGATGTAAGAGGTGAATGTGTATTGTCATTATTTTTTCGGTAGAAACATCAATTCTTAGGGAAGTGATTCTAAACGAGGGAATAGTATAAGGGTGGTACGCTTCATTAGTATCCATTTACAATCACATTCTTTCTTGGCCATAAAAATGCGACGCATCCTAGACGACAGGTAAGTCTACGCATTACTAGCCGACACGGAGGACTTGCATCTTTATGTTGCATTTGATTCGAGCTGGTCTCGGATCATTCGTACCAAAGTTGGACAACGATTTTCAAATTGATGTTGAAGTTTTTTAACAGGATCCTGTAACAACCTTGTGCGGGCACAAGTGCGATACTGTAACCCAACTTGGATATTTTTCAGGCTCATTGAACGGACCATTATATTTATTTATTTTGGTAAATTTAATAGTTTTTAAATTCATTAATACAATGGTTCGTATCCTGACAAAACCGATCCATTTCTACTTCAGGTAAGAACAAACAGGCAGTCGTTTCTGCAAGTAATGTTTTGATTTTTTCCCCAATCTAGGCTGTGTTTGAATCACTTTTTACCATTTATTGTACAGTTTACCATTTTAATGTCTCAATTTACGAATTACCATCTTCGGAAACTTGTTTATTATAGTGTTACCGTTTTTGGTAGTTTGAAATTTGAAACATTTTTTGCAAGGTTGAAGCCATGGTACTCTCTTGCATACAGTAGTATAGGGAATGGTCAACGGTCAGTGATTGTGTGATTTTAGCACTTGTTACAAGTTTCTTTGACAAGAGTAATTTCTTTGTTAATAACTTTTTATTTTATCCATCAAAACATAGTGTTCATCTCTTGAAGGGTATTATTACAATTTTGGCTCCCAAATACAGTGGCGTATTTAGAAGTCTTAAAGGGGGGGGTGCTGATGGGGGGGGGCGCGAAGGTGGAGTGGGGGCTCAATGATCAATTGAGGGGTGTTAACTGATTGGCCCCTAGGCCTGCATTAATGCGGGCCGAGTGGGCCGAGGTCACCAGGGATGATCATAATTAATTATGCAATTAATTAACAATAATTATTTAAAAATCGTATGCGTGGTTTAGTGTGCATGTAAGTTAAAAAAATATGTGAGAAAATATCAAAAAACATTTATAGAAAATATTTCTTCTTCCATTTATAATTAATTTTTAAGTTTAGGGTAATTAGCAATTTATAATTTGATCGTTGTTTTTGTAACATGATCGCCTTGATCGAGGTGTCGGCGTCAATACTGGTGGTGATTAAAATCACCTAAAAACACACTTTATTTTCAGAAAATAACTATTCTGACACTTGCATACTATAAATATATTTTCAAAATACATACTGTACCAGATTTGGTTATTATATCGACATATATCCACGTAAAATTGATTTTTTTTTTGTGGTTGAAAGCAAAGCATGTGCAATCAATTACACTTGACGCCATCTAATATTAATAGGCAATATTTATTTTGGTAATGAGATACATACTGAGTGACTAGGTTATCTACAGTAAGTTCATATTTTGTCTGATTAAAGTGAAATTTACAGACAATAAACAGTGATAGTATGTGCTTAGATTTAGTTTCACATATTGCAGTGTTCTTCTGAAGCCCTTTTAGCTGTCAGTTTTACCGGTAAAGATAACTAGCCAACCAGTAAAAATTTTGAAACTGTAAAATAATAAAACCCCTGATTACTGTGTAGGCCTAGGTAGTCCAGGTTGGCCTTCTTTCAATAAATTAACATCATTCCCAACTTTACCTACTATAGACTTTGACTACTGTATATGTGTTGTTTTTTCAAGTTAATAAACACCCACTCAAAAGGGATAATGCCTTCACTATGTGCATAGCTGAATATTTATTGATAAATTTACCAGTAAAAATTTTTCAATTGGGAGAACACTGCAATGAGAATTCAATAAAATCTGAAATTTCTAACAATAAAGTTAAATTATTTTTTTTTATTATACTTTCAGCACACCCGATAAATCAGACTCGGACCTTGAGAAAGATCCCACCGTTGAAATTGTACATGGTGATGGTAAGACCAACTTCATAACTTTTTGTTTATTCTACAATATTTCAAACTTTGTTTGTAAATTGAAACATGAAAGTTGTTGTCATCCGGGTCTTTGTGTTTCCTTTTATGGTACACTACATCCTTCCGGCAATATGCACATGATTATGCATGTGACCGATTGCCATGGAAACAGACGTAAGCTGCGTCACTTAACCTTGTTTAAAAATAAACTTTTTCTAAATTAGTGCATTCTTAAGCAGGTTATTTTTTTAGACATTATTTTCTTTGCTTAGGAGCACCATTGTAATTAAAATGCACTGGCATCATCTTAAATATTTTGACTTATCAGTAAAGCAATATTGAAAAAAGATATTTCTTTATTTTTGCTAATTAATAGCTTGCATAATATATCATAGAATTATACTATTTTAAAACCTTTTTTTTAATAACCCAGTTAGCTCCCCCCACTTAAGAAAATGTGACATGTAAATAACGATTAAACTTTTCCTTACAACAGGCAATTTAGTTACTGCACATTTATCAAGCCCTTTTTTGACACTTAAAGTACTAGTTTAAAAGAATTGTTTTCACTTGACTGCAGACATTTTACATCTGTTTTGAGTATGTCATTTAGTTTTATACAGTAGGTATACAATATCTTGTTATTAACGTTCCATTTTTAGTGTTTTTTTTTTTTTAAGTAATTTTATTCTTTCATTATTGAGGTGCGTCAGCCTGTACTGTAATACAATAAATGACAAAAAATGAAACTAGACAGAAATATCATGTGTTTAAGGGACGTCACAATCATGTGCGTGATGCACGTCACATAACACGTGTTGAGCCCATTTCCCACATGTTTGAAGTACAAGTGTTTCAAGTGTTAATACAACTTCAACAGTCACTGCTTCCACTTGAGGAGACTAAAGAGAAAAAAAGCTGCTCTTAGTATTTCGAATTTTAAGACTTGAAAGGTTTAATTTATGGCAACTTTGGATATCAGGTGTATTCTTCATGACTCAAGGTATTTTGTTAATATAAGCTTGTTTATTTGTTTAGTTACAAGTCAGAAATCCTAATTTTCACACTTGCAACAGTATACTATAACAGTTCAGACGAAAATTACTTCTGTTTTGATTTTATCTTAAAGTTAACTTTTCCCCGACAAAAGCAAAGTGGGCGTGGTCGAGCTTCGATTAAAAGGTTTCGAAAGTGGTCCAGGGAGCGAAGCCCCCAAAAATGTTGACAATTTCGGGTTTCAAAGTCTACTAATTTTGTGGAAAATACATGTAATTTTGTTTTCCCTCCCGACAAATTGTGCTATTTCTCCCTGGCCCCCCCGCTGGCACCACCACTCCATCTTAAACTATGTTAATTTATAGCTTTTACAGTAATTACTAAACTACTAACTTCAATAGCTAGCTGAGTAGTATCTTTATTTTTATGCCTCTCCCTGTCTAGATAGATCACAATTTGTAGCAGACATAAGATGTCAGAACATGTTGACCAAAACTTTGTGTTATTGTGTTGTGGAGTGCCTATTCAAAAGTAAAGTTTGTTCCATGATGTGAATTTAAGAATGTATGTGTACATAGAAGATATGAAAGAAAACATACAACTGTAGACCAATTTTTTTTTTTTTTTTTTTTTTAGGATAAAGCATACAAGTACAGTACAGACACAAATTATCGCTTCGTATCTGCGCGTAACCTCTCGTAATCTGCTCCTAGGTACGTTTTG
>NW_022737223.1:339543-405846 GCF_011630105.1 Anneissia japonica | reverse complement strand
ATTCACACTATTAAAGGAAAGTATCTTCTTGGCTGTCTATACCGTCCTCCAAAATCCAAAGTTGATTTCTTCGTTAAGTTTGAACATTGCATTACCAAAATTTTAATTGACCTCGCCATCTATAAGGCTATCATCTTAACAGGAGACTTGAATTTTGACTACAATGATACTATAAGTCCTACCAAAATTAAGTTTATTTCCATCATGGACTCTGTAAATGCTGAACAATTAATTAAATTTTTTACTAGACAGTGTTCTGTTTCAGGTGTTTCCACTACTATTGATCAAGTATACTCTAATGATGTAAATGTTATCAAAAATCTGGAATATTGTCCTGGTATATATGGTAGTGATCATTATGGGATTGGTTTTCACCTCATTTTATGTAAGCCAATCACAAACAGACCAGCAGGTTATTTTTTATAAATATATTCAAGATTAATATCTCTGATTTTATTAACTTATTTTCTCTATCATCATACATGGTATAAAATAATTTTATAACCAAGTTTGTTAATGGGTCATTCCACCTCAAATCAACCAAATTTTGAAATTCCCTATGCACTTTTGTCTCAGATTCACTTCAAATTTTTATCAAATATTTCTCAATCGTATGAACAAATCTGAAGAACTTGAACTTTGTATGTCAAAGTCGCTCCCAGATACAGTATGTGCATTTTAGTGTGGTTGGCAATTCATGAGTAGTAAAATAGTGAAATATTAAAAAATTCAATATACTATGAAGGAATATCATAAAGGATAATAAAATTTGGTACATCTACTTTTTGATTTCAGAAGGGTCTGACTCCATAATTTATGCATATATAGTTCTGATATTCATGGATTATGTAGCCAGTGGGATGGATATACAGTATTAGAGAAAAACAATTGAAGGGTTGTGGTGAAAGCAAGTATATATTTTTGGATCTCAAACATGGTTACTCACACACTTTTTTTGATTTCAGAAGGGTCTGACTCCATAATTTATAAATATGTAGTTCTGATATTTATGGATTATATAGCCAGTGGGATGGATAATACAGTATTAGAGAAAAACAATTGAAGGGTTATGGTGAAAGCAAGTATATATTTTTGGATCTCAAACATGGTTACTCACACACTTTTTTTGATTTCAGAAGGGTCTGACTCCATAATTTATGAATATGTAGTTCTGATATTTATGGATTATATAGCCAGTGGGATGGATAATACAGTATTAGAGAAAAACAATTGAAGGGTTGTGGTGAAAGCAAGTATATTTTTTTGGGTCTCAAACATGGTCACTCGTAAAGGTGCATCTCAGAATTTTAGGAACACTACTTACCCATGATTTCTTGTTATATCAGAACTCTAACCTGCTTTAGTAGGCAACAAATTCAGATTAAAGTAGATTATTTCCTGATATATTGACTTCTGAAAACGGTACAAAAATGTTGCATTTTTGGCTAAGTTTTGCGCTGACCACCCTCACTAAAATGCCCATATCTCGGAACAACTTGGGCCTATGAATTTCAAAGTTCAAACTTCAGATCTGTTTATATGAATGGTATAATTATTTGATAACAAATATAAGTGAATCCAAGACAAAAGTGTGTGGGCTGTTAGTTGATGTGAGTTGGAATGACCCTAATAATATTGATAATGTTGTTCCATTTTAATATAGATGATTAACGTTTTTACAGTTTTTTAGTATTGTTTAACGATTTTGTAGCCTATGAGCAGTTTTAATTATATTGATGTATTTAGCTTTTCACAGTTTGAATACTTGCAGTATGGAATTGTTTCAACTTTAAAGCAGTTTTGTATTTTAGTTTGTTGTTGGACTATGGATGAGCCAAGCCTCTCGGTGGCAAGTCTTCTTGCATTTGAGCAATCCTGCCACATAGACTCTATTGTTTTTATATTGGCGAAATAAAATGATATGATAAATGACTTGAGGAGAGTAAAGAGAAAAAAAGTAGCTATAAGTATTTTGAATTTTTAAAGTTAAGAGGTTTATTTTAAGGTAACTTTGGATATTGGGTGTATTCTTCATGAATCAAGGTGTATTTTATTCTAAACTTGTTTAGTTGTAAAAAATTCAATTTTCCACATTTGCTATTAAACTAATAGTTCAGACCAAACTTACTTCTGTTTATACTTTATTTAAAAAGCTATCTTAAACTATTGTACATAAATTTTTAGTGTTTAACACTTAACTACCAACTAGCTAGCTGAGTGTAATTACACTACTGTATAAATTTTTCATTTTAAAACCGCTTCCTGTCTAGGTAGATCAAATCCATCTTGACAGCTCTGTGTTAATATCTTGATTCTGTGTTTTTCAGGTGATAACGGTGTCAGTGGCGCTGATGACGGTTCACCAGTAATGCCAGGAAGTAATTTTGGTGACAATATTCAGTATCAATTTCGTACGGACAACAACGGACAAGGTCAGGTGACATACCGTGTAGTACAAGTAAATGATGGAGGTAGTCCTAACGCAATGAATGTTGTAACGACTACGTCTTTCCCTCAAGGACAGCAGGCTGTCACACAGGTAAGCTAGATGTACCTACAGTAATACTGATACGATATTTACCAACATTATGCAGCTAATTTGTGATTTGTTAGTGATTTACTAATATGGATTTGATATGACATCACCATTCTCATACACATGGGCAAATCAAAAATTATATAGTGAGGACAGAGCTTTAAATTGTTACACTTAAGGTCTGTCCACACTATCAAATTTTATAGTGACAAATGTATATAATGCGCCCGAATATGGGCATGATGTTGTCATATTACACCAAATATGGGCATATCACAGTTATTTGTCACATAAAATTTGATAGTGTGATAGAGCTATAGGGTTCATATACTATGCGAGTTAAATAAATTATTTTTAAAAAAAAATGAATATGTAAAAAATCACTCCTATTCCCCGCTGGACACCATTCCAGAGTTTAGGTTTTGGGGTTAGGATTCCAAATATAGAATTAATTAAAAGAGCAAAAAATTCACTTACTTATATTAGAAATTTCAAAGTTTTGGGGTAGGGATTTAAGATCCAGAAGATATACTTTTAAACCTATAAATTGTTGAATTATAAATCAGATTAGAAAAAAATCTTACTATACCTGAAAACCTCTAACTAAGAGATTTGTGTGATAAAGGAACAAACAGCTGGAAGGATATTGTTAACAGTATATTTGGGATATTATTTTTAGTTCAGTATTATATTTTGAGACTTCTGAATCTGAATCTATACTGACAGAAGACCCTATTAGGTACTGTATATGCGTCAGTGTGCGTGTATGAGTAATAAGCATCACAACAGGAGACACTGACTACTGTATGTGGTGATGATTCAAACTACACACTTGTTTTACTTTACGGATGTTCCTGTTTGTTCATAACTGAGTGTCGGTAGAAAAGAAAAACTGGGAAATTGGAAATTGGCAACCTCATCTTTATGCTCTATCATAAAGATGATAATATGTAATTATTTATAAGCATAGTTATTCATCAGGGTAACCCAAAATATCTGTTGTATTATCTTTCACATCTTCACGAGTTTTTGAATGCCTGTTGTTACCTGTTATTAATTTGTTATTGCAAAGAGTTGTTTCCTTCTTAAAAATACAGTATGTTGCATCAGTATAATAGTGCAGAGTCATAGCACTACTGGTAACATTTCATGTACTAAAATTATTTTCTTCAAAAGGAAAAAAAATTATATAAGGAGTTTTTCAAAAAAGACGAAAAATGAAAGAAGTAAATTAATTTGATTGACACAAAGGAAAATTAAACAATTAAAAACATTAATTAAAGACAATAAAACACATCTTTAAAAAAGTAAATTTTGGAGAAAAGTTAAGTCTATATTTTGTTTGCAGATATAAAATGTTGTTTACCAATTCTTTATTTTTAGGCTGTTATCCAGAGTCCGTTCAATGGCGACAGCCCAAACTCAGAAACACAAACCGGCGAAACGAGGTTTACATACTTTCCAGCAGCAGCTGTCAATAACGACGGTATCGCATCATCTGGGACATCAGCAGCAGCGTCCACAAACTCGGAGGGATCCATTGCTCAAGCAGGAGGTAGGCTTTCATTTTATACATTAAATTTAATTGTAAAAGTAATGGATTAAAGCAAAAGCATTTATTCTTATTATTAATAATATTATTTAATTATTTGATTATTTTGTGGAATTAATGGTAGATTGGCATAGGTGCCTGGCCTTTTCCCAGGGTGGTAATGGGTTCAAATCCTCCAAAAGATCATCTTGGCAGTTACAATAAAAAGATCTGCTTTAAAAAAAAATTATTATTTTAAAGTACATGTGTATTATTAGAGCATAACACAATTAGCAATAGCATGTTAATTACCCATAGCATGGTAATTAGCCGTAGCATGGTAATTAGCCATAGCATGTTAATTAGCCATAGCATGTTAATTAGCAATGACACATTTACAGTAGCCAATGTCTTGAGTACTATAAGTTTCTTATCAGAGCATAACTTAATTAGCGCAATACTACCATCACAATAACTGGTTTATATCGCAGGGATGACAAATTTCTTGTGTGTTTTGTCATTTAGGTCAATTTTATGTGATGATGTCACCTCAAGACGTGTTACAGAATGCGACTCAGAGAACAATTGCTCCCAGGACGCAGTATACTCCGTAAGTATCAAAAACATTGGATACACCTCTTTAGCAATAGTGGCTAGGAACCACATTATTTGACGAATATGATATCAAAAATTAAGTTTATACATCCACAAGATATGATCTCGTGTGAGTACTTGAGTGTCTATCTATTATTTGTTCTCTGTACTCTTACATTTAATAATGTACTAAAATTTTAATTTTCCCCCTCTGCCTTTATGCTTGTGGCAGAATCATTTTGCTAAAAGTAATAGTTAGCCCTATTAATTTTTATGGTCTTAAGTTCTTCCAAAATTGAAGTTAAACAAAAAAATCACATCTAAACTAAATTTTAAAAGGGCGGGGCCACCAAATCTAAATTGAAACATTATATTTTCTAATTAATTTTTGGAACTCTTGTTATTGTTAATTCTAGGAAAGCAAAATACATTGGTTTTATAATTTATCACTACTTTGCTATTCCACTCATTAATAATCACAATAGGGCACCTATTCTCATTTCATGTTCACAATTATTGCTAGGATGGAGCAAGTTGTGTTGATGACTCACTTTGATATAATTGCCGATTGGTGCACTTTGGCCACACCCTTTGTTATCTTACTCTGCTGTACTCATCCTGATTCAAACTTAGTAATCAGTTGGCCTTCACTCATTCATTATTTAATTGTCGCCAGATCAAACAAACAGATTCGTTAATATTTGTAATTTAATATTATTAGAGGTTGTAGCTACATCAGATAATAAAAATTGTTTTGATAATGTTTGGATTTTAATCGTTAGTTTCAATTAAACTTTACATGACTATAAAGAAGCAATTTCCTGATGAAATGGCATTATTGGAATATTGTTGCTGAGAATGGAACTTTCCTCTAAGCCCCACCCATTGGATATTGTTGACAAGATTTGTGCGATAACATGTTTGTGGGACAATCACGTGTTCCTGGCCTTGTTCTGATTTGTCAGTTTGATCATTGATTGACACTCTGGGATGCAGGAAAAAGTGTGCAACCGCGCGAGCACCTGTCGGAGGCATTGACCATTACCCTGGAGGCATTTAAAGAAAAAAAAAAAATTTTTTTTTATTTTTTTTTTTTTACACATCACAATTTAATGCATACCAGTAATTAAATTTGATATCTATTCTTGCTCCAAACCACTAAATGTGCTAACTGTTTAGCTATAATAGTGTATAACATTTGGTGATGGAGGCATTTGATCAAGATAATTTTCATGGTTGGAGGCACAAAAATATTTTTTTTAGGCCTGCTGGGGCGATCCATTGAAATAATAATTTACGCGTAGATAACTGCTTTAATTATCTTATGAAGATGATGGTCATTATGTTGCTAATGATATTATAGTCAATAATTATTGAATAAAAAACAGAAATAATGACAGTTACCTTCCACATTACAGAAAGTTAGATACTGGAAGAACTGCCAGGGATGAGCGCCGAAGAGCCACACACAATGAGGTGGAGAGGCGACGTAGGGACAAGATTAATAATTGGATTGTAAAGCTTTCAAAGCTAGTGCCTGACTGCAACCAGGACCACACAAAGCAGGGACAGGTGAGTTGATTCTTTCTCAGATTTTTTAAAGTGTAAACTTTAATGTAAATTGGTTTACTATAGGCTTTAGATGTATTAGAAATTATAGTTGGCATAGATATTTATTGAGGGAGGGGTTGATTAATGAAGATGTATGCAGTAAACAAATCAAATATTTGTTTGGAAAAACCTGGAAGTTGGATGAGGTATTTTTGTTTTGCGTAAAAATTTGTCTTGAGTTAAAATATTAACAGACATCTTTTGGTACTATTTCAGCAAAGCAAAGGGGGAATCCTCAGCAAGACAGTAGATTACATCCAGGATCTGCGCAATGCAAATTCACGAATGGCTGAAACCATTAAGGAAACGGAACGACTCTCTGTTGATAAAGAACTTCTGCGGCAGCAGGTGGAGGAACTAAAACACGAGAACCAGCTCCTCAGAGCCCAGGTGCAGCAGAATGCTATGGACATTACCAATTGAAACCCTATTCCACTTATAAACTTTGTACAAATTTGATGGCAACATTTAATATGAGGTGAATTTGAATCATTTGAAGAACTTGCAGATGATAGCCAAAGCAGAGCTCTATTTTATGATGGTTGTCAAGCCTTTTCATTGGCTGAATTGTCAACAAGCATTCTCGTATCTGGATGTTATTATATTGATCATTATTCTTCTGAATATCACCTTGTCGTCTGTATATAATACAGCAGCTGGATTTCTATGTTGCCAGTGAAATCAAATAAAAACTGGTATAATGAATCGAAAGTCTCCTAACTAAAAGTTTAGAATAATTAATTTCTTTGTAAATAATACAGTTGATAAATTACTGAGTAAAGTGAAGTAAGTTCTTTGAATAAAATATAACTCTTTACTTCATTTTTAATTGATTAATTCCTGTGTGTTAAAGAACAATTTTGTAATAGAGATAACACTATGACTAGATTGATTGCTTGTTGTTAAGAATATTTATTATATAAAAACAAGTGGAGATTACACATGAGTAATTACACGCAGATTACACGGCTGTGTATTCAGGGTCTTCACATAAGAGGCACCACCGACTCATTTACTCATAACCTCACAGGCTCATTATTGGGATTTTATTTAATTTTTGGCTATAATATCATAATTCTTTGTTTCAGACAACATGAGTCCATGTGCATATAAACAAAGAGTATAAGAATGAATAAATAATTATAAAGACTGTAACAAGACCATAATATATATTATATTAATATGCATATTACAGTAATAATCTATCTGGAAATGAAAATCATTTTATAAGACATGTACAGTTATAGGTATTTATACTCTGTTGATACTTTGCTACTCTAGAAACTGTGTGCTTCCAGTCGGAAGTCGTGGGTTCAAATCTGAAGCAGAACACTTGGTTTTGTCCTATTATCCACAAGGTCTCTCCATCCAAGAATGTAAGTGGGTACTCAGTAGTTTATATTACCATTGTTATTAGCTGCAGTATTATGGATTTCTCCTCATATGGAGCTGAGTATTTGTTCCAAATTGTTCCATCCAGTGACAGTGTTAACAGGGAGATTTTTGTTTGTGATCATGGTACATGGTTCCAGAGTCTCCCGGAAATAGGGATGGCCTCCTGCACTCTCGCATGGAAGCCCGAATCTCCCGGAAAATAATACATCTCCCGCAAATTCATAATATTTTTCATGTTTTTACTGATTTATTATCAATTGTCTCGCGGAAATCAGTGCCAACGGGTATCGCCATGCGCAGAAAGAAAGCTCATTTGATCTCATGGAAGCGACTTCCCAACTTGACCCCTGATGGCATGACCTAGGATATAATGTCATATGGAGTCATCTGAGCATGACAATTTGAGTTCTTGTTCTTTTAGAATTTGAGGAATTAATTTTGGCTGTGTGCTGTGTACGATATTCATGGCCAAGTGAATGTTTCCTGAGGTCACGTTGAGGTTCTACATTCAAACGTATCCTAATATAAAGTGCATAAAAACCTTGATATGATGAGCTATATACAATATGATATGATTATCATCAATTTTATTTCATTACATCAAACCAAACACACAACAATGTTCAATCAAAAGATGTCAATAATTACTATTTGATATTTACAACATGAAGTATTTACCAATCAATGTGAAATCGTGTTGTTTTGCCCTCTGGCTATTACAATGATTTTGGATCATGTTCAAAATTTAAATGAAGAATATATATAATTTAAACTTAATACTTATTTCATTTTTGAAATTTATAACAATTGAGATGAATATTTCATTCAATATTTGAAAAATGTTGCCTTTACTACAATAGTAGGGTTTATGTTTTTATGTTGTTTATTATTGATTGAATTTGATAAATTAAATATAGTGACTTGGCAAAGCTAGTTGACTGTTTTTAATGTGGTTAAATTGTGACTCAATTGCAAGGCACACCTCGCACTGATTCATTTTTGTACTTGCCCTGTTTTCAACTGAAAATTGTTTTTTTTTACATATAAAACTTGAGTAATTGTTTTAATTGCGAATGATTGTAGGATTTTAAAATTTAATTTTTGAATTCATTAATGATTGTTTTTTTAGCCTTTATGTATTTTGCTTCTTCTTCAAACTCGCGAAGGAGTTACGTTATCAGTGTAATCTTTTTTGTGCTATTTCTGAGTTAGATCTTGTGTGGTTTAGCCCTGTAGGCAGCTATCTCCTGTACGGATTCTCATTTTTATGTCCATAAAACTCTATGAAAATGTGTAAAGAAAATATGTGAATAAAAATAAAATTTTAGTTACACTGCAAATGTTTTGATTTTTATCGTTTGCTGCAGAACAGATGCATGGTGATAATGTGGTGATGAGGATTTTGATGATGTTAATACAGATGGTGATTACAATCATGATGATTTTCAATTCAATTTCTGCAATTCTTGATTTCTAGCTGAAAGTCTGAAATACAAGTTTCTATAGTGCTATAAGTTTTGGCTGTGTGTGCAATATTTGTGCACATAAAAGAATGGGTAATTGATTACCAGTTGATTGATCATAGATAAGTATAATTACAGGTCTCCCACCAATTAAAGACCACTTATGGGACCAGGATTTCCATAGTTTTTGGCAGCTTTGGTCTCTAATTAGAATAATAAAGTTAATTTGGGACCACAGAAAAGTGGTCTTAAATTAGAGGGAGAGCTGTATTGTTGTTTTGCGTCTGGACAGAAAAGACTAGACTTCTAGCATGCAAAACATAGGTAATGATCAAGATGGCGGGTGTGGGAAGTGAAAATTCAGCAGCTGTACCGGTACCTGTTCAAGATGTGCAAGGTGACGGCCGCTGGAGGAGTGTCGTAAGCATTTTATTTAATGCAAAGTTCTGAATTTTCTTAAATCTTTTCGATATTTATATTAGATAAGGTTACTTAGACTAGCCTTTTCATCATTGTGCCAACCCCGCACAATGCAACAGCGTGCTGCATGCAGGGCAGGGACACTACCCTTTCCGGTTTGCTGCATCCCGTTGCAAACAGTTCTCTCTGTTGGGGCATTCTTAGCCTAAGGCCCTAGCCTACCCTAGGCAGTCATATCAAGCTTACAACATTCAGCTTCTATTGACACTGCAATTTGTTTGAATAAATAATGGCGACCTATTTTATTAATACTCTACTCTACCTAGCACCCTACCTACTAGGTAACCTAGGCTAGGCAGATCTTTTTTTTTAAATTATATAGTTTTAACTTTTTTTTAAGCCACTGCAGGCTAACCTAGCCTCCTAGGCCTAGCCTAGGCTAGGCCTGGCTTAGGACGTCCTGGGACTAGCGGCCTAAATAAGGCAAGCCTAGCCTATGTATGTTATCTCTGTCTGATTTTGATTAATATCATGGATGGAGTTGATGTTGGCTAGGTAGCAGCCAGTTAAGCCTGTTTTATAGGTGTGACCTGGTCTGTTTTTCAACATTTTTTTATTAGATAAACTACAGTAACTAACTTTAAAATAATTGTATCATTTTGTATATTGTGTTCTATATATGTCCTTCGTTTAATTTTTGTCTAACTTAATTTTTGCATCGGGGAGACAAATTTTACTTATATTTTGTGTACTAGTGACAATAAAAGAATCATTTATCTTGTATCTTGTATGTATAGGACTGGGCCAAACTCATAAAAATAATATTATTATTGTTATAAAAATTTGGCAGTGGCTAGGAATATGGTACTCTACGCTATCTTGGTAATGGTGAATGTCCCTAGCTTTGCCAACACTAACCTTTTTTATCATTACTGAGATAATTTTTATCTTGTTTATCTTTTTATAACATTTTTAATTAATGTAATCTCAAATTTTTACAAATTATCTTTTATATCTGAATTTTATAAATTTGTGTAATTAAGTGACTGTTTTTTTTTCTTGTATTGTATGAGAGCCCCTAATGATCAGCATTGCTGGATGGGTCACCCTCTTGAAATATGGTATTAAATAATAATTAAATAAATACATGTGCTTGTAAAATTGTGCCTTGGGTTGATAATGAACTGTTTGTAAAATTATTGTAAAATAAAAATCCTAGAATGTAAAGAAAAAAAAAATCTTTTTATTAATATGTTTTATTAACTGTATTGGTGTGGTAATTTCATTTAAAATAAACTAATGAGTTTGTATTTTTGTATTTAACAGCATGATCGGTATGCAGCTGAAGCTCATGAAAAAGAACCAGATGTGTTGTTTATAGGTGATTCACTTATTCAACTATTGGAACAATGTCCAGTAAGTGAAATATCAGCCGTTGCATGCAACAATAATATATCTCATTTTATTATAAAGGTTGTTTTTTAAAATTTTAAACAAAAGGCAATTCATTTTTACAAATGAATCATTTCCGGTGTATAAGCTGTGTGTTTTAACACACATTCGTTATAGGGTTGGCGTTCAGAAAACACATGTTTTGCGGTACACTTTTCAGCTGCAACACAATACCGTGATAGTCATGACCCGTCGGTGACCGAAATCGACCTCTTCGTTGGTTCAATCGTTCGTCCGTGCAAAATTCAGGGGGAAGAAAAAAATTGAACTAACAGGATGACATGCTTTAGGCTTAACATAATTTTTTCATACTTTTGCGGTGTGTTGTTTACTGGTTTCGCAGCATGCACTGTAGCTCACAGGAAGCAAGCTCAACATCCCGTAGGTGATCGTCATTATAAGCTCCGTCCACCACGTACCAATGCTTGCGTTACCATGTTTTTATTAGTTGCAGTTTTCACTAGAAACATGTTCCAAAGGACTTTAACCATTATTTAAAAACCATGTGTTTTTGGCATTACTCAGCAGAAACATGCCCTATGTTCTATATTAATTCAACAGATGTTACTTTTATTACTCATTTAGATTTGGAAGGAGTTGTTTATTCCATTACATTGCCTCAACTTTGGCATCGGAGGTGACGCCACTCAGCATGTGCTATGGAGAATACAAAATGGAGAATTAGAGAACATTGCCCCTAAGGTAAAATTGTTGTAATCATTACCATATTATATATTCTAGTCATTATTTATATTTGTGAAATTATTTGGTATTCAAAGTATCTATAAGAGCACTGTGGCTTATATTGTATCTAAAGCAAGGCTTTTTTTTATTCCTTGTTTCGCGTACTTATTTCATAAAAGTTCATTGAAGGAGGGCAGAATCAAAAATAAATATACAATTTTTTTTTCTTATTTAGCAAATAGTTTTGCCAAAAACATCCAGATGGAGGAGAAAATAAAAATAAAATTTTATTGGTGAATGTAAAATAGGATGGTTAAATGTTTCAAATTTATATAATTAGAAAGAAATATACATATCTTATCTTTGAAGATTTCAAGGCAGCGGAGGGCGTAATAAAAATAAAGAAAAACTTCTATTTTTTCCTGAAATTTCCACTTTTCGTGGCGGTGGGTGCGCTAATTGGCCAAAAATAAAATTTTATCATTATTCAAAATCATCGATATTTGCAGTCAGCGGGTTCGCTAAACAAGGTATAAAAAAAGTCTTGCCTAAAGTTACTTGTAGCAGGAAATGCTCAGAGATATTTAGTACAAAGCTGTACGCTGTATATAAATGCCAAACATTATTGAATTAAATAGAAATCCACTTTAATTTTTGTTTTTACAATCAAAGTATATGCGACAAATTTGTGTGTGGAAATGAAAGTTGTTTCTGTGGTTTAGTCACACAATATAATTATATTCTTTAACAATACTGACATTACTTCGTTATTCGTAACTTTATTGAAATTCATGTACCCAACACGTTTTCGTCCACCAACCCAACAACTCCTTGTTACGGCACTGTATAATATGGCATTTTGATGTCATATCTTACCATATATTCCAGTGTATAAGCCGCAAATTTTATACGTGATTATGCCTCAGAAATTTGAGGTGCGACCTGTAGACTGGTTATCAACCTACTTTAAAAAATTCTAGATCGCGAACCACAGTGAAAATCAGGCGCCGTCTGTCTAGGTTAGTTCCATTCTAGCCCAATTAATTAGCCTAGGGTAGGACTGGTTTGTAGGCCTAGTATTTGTAATTATACTTACATAGTGGTGTACTAAGATTCCTACTACGGTTTCTAAGACATTCAGGTATGGTTTGAGTTGTCTAAATAATTATTTTCATATTACGTTCGTTCATTAACAATGTTTGGAACATGTTGTTTCCGTTTGAACCCGCTTCACTCAAAACAATAACAAACGATTTTCAGTCCTTGAAGGCACGCGAGCAGCTTCATTTTCGTTGTCGAAATAAAACTTGCTGCACGACGTCTGGTTCCTGGTGACTAGTACCATAATAGAAAGAGTGATACCGCTATGCAGTGTTATGATTTTAGAATAAAAACTTGTGAAATTAATGTTTGCTATAAAAACATGTTTTTATGCATCTTTTTACCTGACGATCGACGCTTCTATTTGTTACGTGTAGAAACGCGGAGAGCTTGTAATTATGAGGTATTTGTGCTAAATCCAGCAGAAAATATGTAATGTAATTGGATTTATAGCGCTTTATACCGAATCAGTACTGGTACTAGTATAGGCATTTATAATGGGCCTCTTATTTAAGGTTATAAAGCTATTTTGGGTCCACATGCTGTGACTGTTGCAGTGATAATCAGCACAGGAGCAGACAACCCCACCAAGTACCCATTTATATTACTGGGTGGAGAGAAGCAATGCAGATAAAGTGCCTTGCGAGGGATCAAAATCCAAAGCGCTTGAGTTGTGGACTAGCTCTTACAGTAACTTGCTTCTTCCCTAAAGCTACATTCACATCAAGCCCGGATCTGGTCCGGAGCCCAGACAAAAATTTGCAAGTTGTTACGTTTTTTGAACGCTGTGTTCATATCAAGCAGTCTGGATTGGAAATCGTACAAATTTAATGTGAACGGTCCTATTCTTTACCACTGAACCCATTTTTCACGATTTTTAATCCGGCCACCGGACCGGAATCCGGGTTTTGTCGTGAACATAACTTTAGGGTACCTTGGTGTCTGAGCTACCCGGTAAACTAATACCAGCTACTCTCGTCTGTCCACAGAAAGAAGTATTACACCTAGTTTTTTTTGTGGTGTATTTGGGTACACAGGTAAAGATTTGTTCACTGTACTCGGATATAATGTAGCATCGTTATGTACACAGAAATTTAGTTATTTTTATTAAGTTTGTTTCTTGATCTTTATTAGGTGATTGTGCTTCTAGTTGGAACCAATAACCATGAACATACAGCAGACCAGGTGGCAGGGGGAGTGGAGGCAATTGTTAGGTACATGTCAGAGAAACAGCCTCAAGCCAATATCGTAGTCATGGTAGGCAGTTTTTATATCCTCTGATGAATAAATGAAAATTACCCCAATTTTTTTTTTTTATTCATGCATATTGTAATTATTGTAAACTTGTAAATCATGAAATCATAATATAATTTATAATCTCTATAATCTAAAATTTATAAGTATGTTTCTGGTATAGATTATTTAGTCAAAGATGTTTTTCCACATGTTTAGGGCGTACCACCACGAGGCCAGAAACCAAACCCCTTGCGAGAGAAGAATGCTGCCGTAAACAATCTAATCGTTCAGTTCCTTGAAAATATACCGAGAACAGAATTTTTCAGCACCGATGTAGATTATGTCCATTCAGATGGTCTGATAGATTGTCGTGACATGTACGATTATCTGCACTTCACAATCAACGGGTACCGCAAGATTGGCGAACCGCTTCGGGATCGGTTAGTGGAGTTGCTTTCACAAGAGGACGCTGAATCATGAAAGATAACTAGCCAACAAACACATGTATTATTGATGTCGCATATAATTGGCACCGTAGTGAGACCGTTTGTATGAATACTGCCCTCAGTGTTAGTGGAAAAAGTATGGTAAGAGCTTAGTCTTCAATATAGCACTTATTGACAAACACAAGAAATTATGAAATGATTTTATAGCAGTGACATTATTTTAAAAGCAGTGTGTAACAACATTGTGTACTCATATAAGGTTTTTGCACTTTATAACAAATTTTACAGAATTTGTGAAGGGATTGTAAGCAGTTAATGAAATCAAAATGATGTGTCTTATTATAGTATAGTGCTTAATTCATTTAAAAGATAGTGACTATTAAATTAAGTTGGGAAGGAGATTACAGTTATGAATTTGAATTCCAACATTATTTATTTTCCATCAATTCAAGTTATTAGCAACAGTGCTTAGATATGGACCATTCCAAAAATAACCTGTGTAATCTGTGTGCTTTTTCTGATTTCTGCATATGAAAAAAAAAGAGAACATAGCAATGGCTTTGTAATTTTAGACATTCAGTTAATACATTCCTATTTAATACATACCATTTTGAAAAGTTGAGTGCAAGTTACTTCATGGAGTTCATAATACATGTCAGACGTTTACAGATGATTCCCTCTTTTATGCTAAAGGGGAAATTTTCAAAACAATTTTTTTTTTAAATATCTGTAACCTTGACCTGGCCCTTTGACTATTTCATCCCAAAATGTAATCACCTCTCTCTCAAGCTGGTTTTCCGCTAGGTGAATTTATTTGCACGAATTGAAATCGTCGTTCATGCGCATTTCTATCAAAGTTTTCGCTTAAGCGAAATTGGTAGTTCAAACTGTTTCTACTTTTTGCGAAGCACAAAATGTGCTGAACCAATCAGAGCTCAGGAACTGAACAGACGCCTTCGATTCGTGCGAACGAATAAATTCACCTAGTGGAAAACAGCCTTTAGATCGATGTGTCAATCCAATAAATTTCATGATGATCCATTCATTAGTTTATACATAATTGTGCTATTGGAGAGACAGGCAGCGATCAATACATTTGTGGACTTTGTACAGCACTTATTTCTTTGTAAAATTGATATTTCATAACCTGTAGATAACCTTATTACTTTATTCATGATATTAATGTTGTTATTGTTCATTCTGATGTTTTTATCATGATTAATAATTATGTAGAACCACAAGATAAAAATTACATGATTAATAATATTGCAAACCATTGATTGACCCATCGGGTGCATTTTGTGATCAGTGTGGCCACTGTTCTCTAGTGCACACTATAAACAAATTTTTTAAAATATGGTCTTCTGAAGATTTTGTTTCTATAGAATTAGGAATAGTTTTTATTTTTTTTTTATCCTATCTAATCAACTCAGACATTATATTTTATTGAGGCTTAATAATATAAGTAAGGTAAGTATTCCATCTGTAGGTTTATTGTTAAGGCCAACTCAGACAGCGTCTTACGACGCAGCTTGGCACAATTTGTTGTTGCGTTGGGTCTGTGTGAGTTAAAGCTAGACGCAATGGTTGGCATCGGTGGCAGTCGCGTCGTAGAATATTCAACATGTTTAATATTTCTCGCAACGGCTTAAGAATGTCCTCGACGATGAATCGCGTCGAGCTGCGTCGTACAATGCTGTCTGATTTTGGCCTTTACACAATGTTAATATTAATAATGTTATTTGCTATGGCATGTTCCAATATATTTGTGAATACCTGATAAAGACAATGGACTTTTACGGATTTTCAATGATCAAATTTAGCAACTGACTAGTCAGTGCAGGGCCAGGATTACAAACTTGTCCCAACACGTTTTGTCCCACAAACTTGCATGCTTTCCTATATATACGGGTGGTTTGTGGGACCTTAGTTCATTACTAACAAAAAAATTGTAACTTAAGACTTGTATTTTTTTATAAATCCTTCCTTGAAACTTTCACGTCTTCAAAATATGTATACTGTAGTACACTAGAGTACTAAGATCTGGTGCTTGGTGCTTGCCGCTTGCGCAGAGAAAGGAAATGAGAAAGATTGCATGGGGTAGGGCTACCCTCGTTGGGCAGAGCTTGGATGACTGCTTCCGCATTGGCAATTGTTTATTCCATGTAAAGTATATCATACTATTAATTTGTGTTAATTTATACAAAGTCAAGAATTAAAGAAATACGCAGCATACAGATCTCTTTTATGCTAAAAGATTAACAAGTAGTTATAAACAATAGTCAGGGATTTGTTTCCTTTAGGAAAAAACATTGTTTTAATGATGTTATTACAGTATGTGCAAATTATATTAGATTTTATAGACAAGGTAATATCTCTGTTACATTATCACATTTACATTAATTTACAAATATATGTTGATGTCATAGCCAAACTTAGCCAATGTTTTATTATGGAATTGATTCATTTATATACCATAGCCAATATAATGTTAGCATTAGGTCATAAAATAATGTATTTAATTTCTTACAATTTGTAAATTTTTGTTATTGAGTTTGTATTGTTTTTGTTGATATCTCTCAGGCATGCTATGTTAATCGTGTTTAAAACATTATTAATTTACTTTTAAAATAAAAACGTAGTAAAGTCTAGAAACACATTTCAATCACTGGTATAGAGACTACATACATAGAAATGCTTTATATTACAAAGTTATTTTTGCCAGATATTATGTATATATTGATTTGGATATCATACTTTAAGAATCATATTGTACAATTAATGATCAGTGTATGCGAAGCATTGTATTGATAATAATTCCAAGTAGTGTGTATTAAACCAACCTAGTGGACATAAATGTGAAATTGCTATTAATTCTCTTTATTATTGCTGTATGCATTAACATATTGTTTTTAACCATTGTACTTGTCATTTTATCATCTGCATTACTACCATAATCATTCTATCACCATCATCATCTTTATCATCATCATTGTCTAGACAATTTGTATTATCATCATTTACATATTTTTTTATTTCAAAAACACATTTTTGTTTTACATAAACCTGTGTAGTTTTATTAGAGACTTAAAACAACCATTTGACTGTACATAGGCATTAATAAAATAGTATGCAACACTTATTTAAAGTGTTCAATTGCGATCCAAATTACTAAGGCTAACAGTCTTATTTTGCCACTTCAGGATTAACATCCTCTGCTGTGTTACTGGAATGTTCTACACTTGCATCTACTGCTTCAGTATCACCAAGTTCCTCTGTAGGGTTGTCTTCAACTACATCTTCTGGCTGTGTATCAGTAGGGTGTTCTGTTGCAGTGTCAGCTGCCATCTCATCTTTATTTACTGGTGTTGCATTACTAGGCTTTTCCATTGCATCATCTGCAATGTCATCTCCTACACCTTCTGGCTGTGTATCAGAATGTTCTGTTGCAGTGTCAGCTGCCATCTCAGTTTCATTTACTTGTGCTGCATTACTATGCTCTTCCACTGCATCATCTGCCATTGCATCTCCTAGATCTTCTGATGATGCAGCAACTCCAGCACCAAGTGCTGCTGCCTCTTCCATATATTCTATCTCATCATCATCTTCAGTTGCTATGCAGAAAAAAACACTTTTTATTATTGATTCAATAGAATTAATTTACCATCCCTCGTGCATCAAAAAACAACCAAAATGGTAAAACCCTTTAACGATGGCAGCGCTGACTGTGGCGATGTTGACGAAAAGACAATAATAATTATATTATACAGTGACAAAAAGGTTTATAAAAGAATGATAAACAACGCCTACCATCATTAGTGGTGGTCTGTGGTTCTGCTTGAGTGACCATTTGAAGCTCACTGCCGTACATTTGGTGATAGTGGGCCTGAATCCGTTCAAGCATGTCGCCATGGATTGCTGGATCATAACCTGTTGCTATTGAATACAATTTTTAAACTTTCTAAAGCACAAGTAACTAACTTGCGGCCACCTACATATCTGGTTGTGGCTTTGTCACTGACAGTTATAAAAATAAGCCCATTTTTCTGTCTTTTCGTTATACAATGAATGTGTGCTGTGCATGTGTTGTGCAAATTTTACTCTGATAGCACATATCCCACCTAAATTCTCTTTCCACTAGGTTTGATGTGGCTGTAGTTTTTATAACATACATACAGTACTTACAGCATGAATAGATTTGACAAACTTGTAGTTTAGCTAATTTGCTTCTAAATGCAAAAATGAGATCAATTTTTAAAATCACACACAATTTAAACTCACCTTCCCTGACTGATAATAAGTTCTGAACATATTTCGCAATGAAGTCTATAGTTTCACCAGCTGAAGGTTGAACCTTCAATACTTGATGGCCAATCAGATGAATGATGTTGCGGAAACCCGGCGGTACTGTCAAAACTGCTGTTGCAAATTGTACAGATACATCTCTTTTGTTGTGCAACACTCTGTTCATTTTCACCTTGAAATATATATATTTTTCTTTAGAAATATGAAAAAAAAACCACCAAAGGGATATAAAATAGGCCTAAGCTTAGATATAGGCCCTAGGCTACTACAGAGCCTGCAGGCCTAACAAAGGGGTGCCTAGTAGGCCTGGGATGTAGTAGGCCTAGCCTAGGCTAGTAGTAGCAACTTTACCTAGGCCTAAACGCACATAATTATTAACCAACCTAGCTCACATAATTATTAACCTAGCTTATAATAATATTAGGCCTTGCAACGCTTGGATAGGTGTAGAAATAATAGGCATAGGCTAGGCCTACTGCCATATAGGAGTCTGAGACCACCTTTGATATTCGGACACTAGGCCTAGGCCAGGCTAGGGCCTAGCCTACTGTACTAACATACGCCCTAGGCCTAGATAGTAATACAATTTGCTGCTCGACTCTGAACTCAATTTCAATGAAATTCATACTTAAATGAACTAGGCCTAGACTTAATATATATTCACTTTAATTAACAAATAGACTTGAATACATTACATACCTCCTTGCTTACGCGTTGTTTTTATTTAAAAAATGGACAAAGAATGCTTATTTTTCAACTTTGTAAACAAAACTTTGTTTTTTGCTATTGAGTGCGCCGCCAGCGTACCATAGAAAGTTTCGTAGGCGCGTCGCTCCACGCGTCGTCACATGAGTAACGCTTACAGCGTGTGCTATTGTCATGGTTACAGTTATCACGGAAAATTTAATATGTTTATAAACATTGAAACAAATAATTTGGATCTTCCGGATTTTAAAACATGAACGCTAAAGGAAAAAACCAACAACAACGGCGCACAAACATCTGTCTTGGAACAGATCACTTGCCACTCGTAACTTCTTATTACAAGGATTATGTGGAAGGGAAAGATGTATATGATATGAAAAATGCAAAGGCCACAATAGCCACGCCGCCGGAGACGGCACAGGTGATACATTTTTATCATTATATAAAATTTATTTAATATTCATGATCAATTTGGAAGTTAAACCCTTTTATCATCTTCTTCAACCCATCGCCGCCACCAAATCAAAGAATTACTTGGTTTAAGGCCTAGGCCTATACCAAAATACTATCTTGTTAATTAATAGATGGGACTATAGTGATTGACAAATGTGTTCGTCATCTCAGATTCTACTAGGACGCAACAACTAACCGTTTAGGTTTTTTCATATCCAGACACCAACCATTGCACAACCGTTTATAAAAGTCAAATAATAGTAGAAACAGTCCTCGTATAAAGGAATATAAAGATTGATCGTATGAGCCACTGGTGGGAATTACCAAAAATACTATCTTGTTAATTAATAGATGAGACTATTGTGATTGACAAATGTGTTCGTCATCTCAGATTCTACTAGGACGCAACAACTAACCGTTTAGGTTTTGCATATCCAGACACCAACCATTGCACAACCGTTTATAAAAGTCAAATAATAGTAGAAACATTCCTCGAATAAAGGAATAATGATATAAAGATTGATCGTATGAGCCACTGGTGGGAATTGACTGGATTATTTTTTGTAGTAATAAAAATAAATTGACATGATTTTCCAATTGTATAGACATACAATTACAGTAAAATTATGTTTGTATTTACTTTATGAAGTTGTATGTAGAAAGACTTATAATCACCATTATGTGTGCAGTATCTAGTTACATCATCAAAGAATTATGATGGGCCTGTTAATTGATAGGAAACTGTTCGTCATTTCAGATTCTACCAGAAGGGTCGCTCCCGCCACCGGACGCAACAACTAACCGTTTAGATTTTACACATCCAGGCATCAACCAATGCACAGCTGTTTATAAAAGTCGCTTGGCTGACCTAAGCTCCAATAGAAACACTCTACAACGTAACTCCGTCATTTTCGGACCGTGTGCAGAAACCGATCCTTTCCAGTCGTGTGCCATGTCGGCCTACAAGCACCCGCTTGAAAACCAAAGAATTATGATGCAGCGATATGAAGAAATGGAAATTCTTGGCTCTCAAAAATTACCATTTTAAAGTGGAATATAATTGGAAAATTCGCTATTGTAACAGGCCTAACTTGGAGCTATCTAGCATAGTACCAATTTACTTAACATGTTCAGTTTTATTTAACAATGATAAATAACTGAAAATAAAATGTGTACAATGCATATTGATATGGTAAATGGTAAATGATATGTTTATTTTTTTTTCTTCATATTAAGAGTATACAAAACACAAGGACAGATATAGATGAGATAAGATAGTATATCATAGGCTTTAATGTCACATTTATGAAGTACCGTAAACGACGAATTGAGCAATGATTAATACATTTTTTTAGTAAAGTTTCCTTATTGAGAAGCAGCAGCTGGGTGAAGAAAACTGTGTTTATTGGATGGTAGGCACTTATGCAATCATTTAAGATATTCAAAACATTTGAAGAATGACACTTGTTACTTGTAAATAATAAATATAGACAGTATCACCATACATATATACATGATGTAATAATCGTAATGAGCATAGCTCATCAACGAAAAGTTCCTTTATTGCAGTTATATGTAAAAACGTGTCTCTGGCGGGATTTATATATGGAATCAAGGTTGTTGCGTAGAACTGTGGTATGGTATATAATCATATAAATAATCAAATAATGGTAAAAACAGTGCTCGAATAAAGGATCAGTGATATAAGGATCGTACGAGCCCCTGATATGAATTGATTGGATTGTTTGTGCAGTAATAAAAATACATTGAGATGATTTTCAAATTATATAGACATATTGCTACTTTAAAATTTTGTTTATATTTACAAGTTGTATGTAGAAAGACTTACGAACACCTTTAAATGTGTACAGTATCTAGTTCAACCCTTTGTTTCTCATGTACTTCAAAGTACACATGACCATATATATATAATTATATTACTATTAAAACTTGATACATTACCTCTACTCTACAGAAGAAAATGAAAACTTTGAATAAAATTTACATCAAACCATCAGATGGCATTAATGGAAACGGTAACAATTCTTAAACCAGGTGGTACTGACGTACAATAAAAACATGAACAAATATACAAATATATTTAAAAAAATATAATTATATCTTTTTAAAAGTGAAAGAAAAATCTTGAATTTGGAAAGGAACGATAAGTTGAAAGACAATGTCAAATGTGTATTTGATTTCAACTTCAATGTGTGCATTAATTTAAGCAGAACCTCAATACAGTACCATGATTATGAAAGATTTGATTTATGAAAAAAAAGTTTCATGATTTGTACATATAGTGACATAAGGATTAAAAATGTATTTATTACAAAAGTTTTGGCCAGTAATGGAACATACAGTTTACAATTTTTACATTAGTAGCATTAATAAATATAATATTTTATTATTTATTTTGCATTGAAATATGTAGTTCAATATTTATTATAAATCTTCACCCTGCCTTGTCATTTTCGACAATATATCAATATTTACTTAAATTATTATCATTTATGCATAAATTGTAAATTGTGGGACACATCATTTGAAAACTATTACCATAAAATTTCTAATAATAATCCTGGGTTAATATTCTTTGATTGTTTTTAAGATGGGTTACTATTAGAGTAGTGGGTTACTATAAAGAGTAACAGTATAAACATGAACAAATATACATATACAATTTTAAAAATAAAATATACATCATTTTGAAAGTGAAAGAAAAAATCTCAAATTTGGAAAAGAATGGTACATTGAAAGACAATGCCAATTATGTCATTAATTTCACCTTCAATATGTGCATTAATTAAATCATACGGTCCTTAATACCATGATTATGAAAGATTAGAGTGTGAAAAAAAACAGTTTCATTATTTGTACATATAGTGATATAAGAATTAAAAATGTAATATTACAAACGTTTGGACCAGTAATGGAAAATACAGTTTACAACTGTTTACATTAGTAGCATTATTAATAAATATAATATTTTATTATTTATTTTGCATTGAAATATGTAGTTCAGCATTTATATGATCTTCACCCTGTCTTGTCAACTTCAACAATATATCAATATTTACGTAAATTATTATCATTAAAGAATACATTGTAAAGCACTTTAGACATCCTTTCTGAAAACAATTACCGTAAAATTTCTAATAATAATCCTGGGTTACTTACTGGGCTGTTGATGCTTATATTTGGAAAATGGTTAGCATCATAAATAAGCCTCATCTTCTTCCATTAATGGACAAACTTCAATACTGAAGGCTACTGTCCATCTAGCTCATATGGATTTTGCAACCAGTGCCAAAAAGTTTGAATGTGTGGTTTTTCTTTTAATTTTTTGTTTATTTTATTATTTATTTATTATGAGATTTATGCTGTTTCATTACCATCTGGATAATCTAACATACTCAGTTTCTCCTCCATAGCTGCAACGACTTCCTTAGTGACCTCAGCTGTTACAGCATGTTGAACTTTAGGTGGAATTTCAACATCCTCAATGGTTTCAGGTAAACTTCTACCAATAGTCTCTGGGAGTTGCAGTACTAGAAACCCACTAAGAAGGCCAGCTCCTCCAAAAAGAGCATACGTTGAATTGAATCCCTGAAAACAGATCACAATTATTATATTTCTTATTCCAAAGGAGCTAGTCAGAGTAAGTAAAATTTATATTGCAAGGTGAGACATGCAAAAATGTAAGATAATGTTTCTGAATAGCATTGGTTTTTGCAAGAATACCAGACAAGACTTAGCGACTTAACAACCAAAAGCAGATTCAGACTTTTTAAAACGAGGGAGCACCAAGTTCATAGGCCAAGACATAATATAATTATACAGATATATAATTTCCCAATAATAGTATAATTTGTGTTCAGTGTAATATGATAATGTGAAATATTGAAATATTTAGTATTTGTATGCCATTTTGATTTTTTTTATCCCCCTCCCTAAATCTGCCCCTGTGAAACTAGCATAATTACCATAGTGGCAGCTATTGGAGCCACAATACCACCAACACGAGCTGCAGCTGAACAAACTCCAAGTCCAGAGTTTCTGTGAAAATCATAAAATAAATACAAAAACACTCAATTCTAGTAAGAATATAATTTGTATTGATAAAGAACAAGCTCAAATAAAGTTTACACCCAGAAGATGGGTTGTGAACTGGCATACTGTAAAGTAGTTTGCAAACTTCACTGGTTAAAAAACCTTGTAAGGTGAACCAATGTAAAGGTAAAAAGTGATGGACAGTGCTTGCCAAAATAACAGAATGATTATTAGGGAGCTTTTGACTGCACGACGCGGTAGAATCTAGAACATAATGACATCAATAATATTTCATCTACCGATGCCAGAACGTCAAGTTTTCCTCATCGTGTGGATTCTACGATGAAGTTTGACCAAATCGACGTTGTGCAGAGGAGGTAGGACGGTCACGCCTGAGTGAACCCGTTGTAGAGTCGCGTTATAGCGCAAATCGAGAGCTCCCTATTATTAATATGTCTATGCACGTTTTGCATTTCAAGAATAATTAATTTATGCCAGTGAGATAATTTGTAATATTTAATTCCAATTTGATGTTTTATAAACTTGTTCAGTTTTTTGTTTAGTGTGCGATTTTGTGAAAATGTGCTGTAAGTCTATATTATCTTGTGATTTTAAGTCTATTGTATTCATTTTTTGATTTGCTATTTGTATGTTTTATCTCAATTCAGCTTTGTGCTGCCATGATATATTTAATAAAGATACCGTGATATAAATAAAAGGTTTGGGGTACACAATTTATTAGGGCGTGTTTTTGCTTACCTCAGCACTGTTGGTAAAAGTTCACTTGAGTATATGTAAGCAGTATTGAAACAAGCAGATATGCACAATTTACCAACCATGGCAAGATAAATTACTATTACACTATCACCATCAACACCTAAACAAATCAAAAGAATGCATATTATTAATTTCAGCCTCTAACTTATAGTGAGCATTAATAGTAATATCAGTATACTAAAGTCAGGGAGCCTAATCTCCCAGAAGCCTCCCGGAAATCGTGGCGGCCACCCGCACTCCTGCAAGCAAGCAAGAACCCATCTCCTGCAAATTCATAATATTTGCATGTTTTTACTACTTTATTACAAATTGTATCACAGAAGTCAGTGCCGCTGGGCATCACTATGCTCAGCAAAATAAAATTAAATATGAAAAAGTTTCATTAAAAAAAAATAATAACTATTTACCTGAGTAGAAGGGTTTAAGTAGCATACCAATGCAGGCGCCGCCTCCTACAAGAAAACATGAACTCAAAAATGTCCTTCTACCAACTCTAACAAAAGCAAAAGAAATCATTACAAATAGTGACATAACCAGTTGTTCATTTCCAAAGGAAACACAAGTGTGAACCCTGGCCCTCAAATGTGTTCCTCTGCCGCAGCGGTAATGGTAGCGGTTTTCCAACTGTGAGGTTGGGGTTTTCAAGTCCCCGCTGCGCATTTCACTCGTGTCATTGAGGAAGGCACTTTAGCTGCGTTACTCCTCTCCACCCAGGAGTCTAAAGTAAGTATGTTGGCGCAACGGTTGTGGTTCGGACTCTCAACTTTAAGGTTCAAAACCCTTGTGCAAGTCGCTTGTGTCCTTAGGCAAGACACTTTCTCTACGTTTGTCTCCCGCCACCCAGGTGTATAAATTTGTACCGGCGTACGCTGGGAAGGTAAAACAGACTGCAGTGAGAAGAGTGGTGAACGCCCCCCACAGCCTTGCACAGTCTGGCCCAAATGCCAATCAAAGAGAGACGGGAACCCCAGCCTATGAGCCGAGGGCTTTAGGTTTAGTCATGTACTTTACCTACTATGTATTTCAAAATGTTTTTCATATTTGTGGGTAAGATTGGTTGATAATTATAGAGAGCAATAAATATTTAGGAAAATTGCTTACTCTATAAAATAATTATATCAGTAGAGCAGACTCACCTATCGATGAAAACAACACACAGAAAATATCCTGGCAATTCAGACAAACCAGAGAGGGCGACATTTAAGTACATGTTCTTGCCAAGGTTTCCAGAACTCATTGTTAAACCATAGTAGACAAAGCTACAAGAAAACCTATAGAGATAAGAAAAAAATACTTAAGTTTATTAAACAATTCTGAAGTGCTAATCTCTGGGAAACTAGCATAGGTCTTAGGCAGACCTTTGTTTGGACCTTCTGTCAGAATATGTTATGCAAAAAACCAATAAACTGGCCGTGAATTTACATAATCTTAGCAATTTATAGCACTTTATACAATATGGAACTGCTTTAAACTGTTTAAATGAAATCTATAGAAAATTCTTCTCATTAGATGCCAGCAAGACAGCATGAATAACATCATAAAGAGACGGCACTGAAACTGGATTGGGCATATCTGCCGCTGCATAATGGGCGGTAAGTATAGAAAATAATAGTAGATGTACTGAAACGTCAGTAACTAAAACTTTCTGAATATACAAACCTAGATCATATTGATCTTTGAACATTACCATAAAAATATCTGAATCAAAATTTGTTTCCTGATTATTGGTGTTCGGAAGAAATCTGAATAGGTTGAGTTTGGATTCTTGGCAGAGCCCTCTTTGTTTACTTCTAGTGTCACCTTAACAATGTTACCATTTCGATGTGCAATTACATTTAGAATATCTTCTGCTTCTGATATCCGACCCTGTGAGTAAAGCCACCTTGGTGATTCAGGTATGACACTACAAAAAGAAATATATTAATGCCAAATGATATAATTATTTACTTCACTGTGATATATGTCATGTAAAATATTTAATTGCAATTATACTGCAATAACAACTACAGCAACATATTTATATAGGGTGATCTTTCAGATTCCAGAACGCTGATATCCAGAGGCCCTTTTTTGATTGATTGATTGATTGATGCTATTTACTGACTGGTCTTATATACTCACCAGGCCATAAAAATCAGAAGATAGAGAGGGAAAGATGTGACCAACATCAGATGCCTCCAATTGTTTATGAAATATGCTTCCAGTGAAAACAACTAAAACACAAAACATTTTAAGTTTGGATCAATTATATGAATAGTATTAGAATCAATCAATCAAAGTGGTATAGGTCATATTCAACTGGTAGTTAATTATAAAAAACGACTTCTACCTACGCACTCAAAAAAAAAAACTGTACGAAACGAAGACATCAAGACCAGTAGGGAACTGGATACAAATCAAAATGGTTGTGGACCTACGTAAAGGCTTATGAAGCAAAGGTTGTCTTAGCTCGTGCAGTTTGGTTTATCATGAGCAAACAATTTCATTTAGTTCTTGAGTGCTGTTTGTCCAAAATCATTTTTTTTCCTGAAATTATCTAAATAATGTTAATACAAATGTTTGCACTAACTTAATACCCGGCCATATTTGTTATGGTCAAATGAAAACTTATTAACAAAATTTTAATTTACGTATATTTCAAGAACCAGCTAAATGAAAGTATGCTCAACAAAAACTGTTCTCTCAACAAAGTTTACCAGTTGAATATGACCATACAGTGTTCACACATAATTGTACTATTCTTCTATGATGTAAGAGTGGGGTAGCCATGTTAGTCTTAAAAATCAGTAAAAAAAAAAAACTGTCAGAAATTTTAAGAGTAACAAAATGTTATTTATTAGACATTGTTTCGTATGAAAATTACCACTATGCCAACAGCAAAAAATACACCATAAAGACTTCCGCAGATAACTCGATAAGACCCTGCAATACATTCTGTTCCTAGAACATATGTTGACATAATCATACCGCCAGTCAGAAATCCATCAATAAACCTGGAAAAAACATAAAACCAAATAACAAAATAATTATATATACAGTACCAGACTAGTATTATGAACAAGGTTCTTAATACCCAGTGGCAGATCCAGGAATTTGAAATACAGTAGAGGGGGGCCCAGAGAGAAACTTTTACAAACGGAGTTGTCTAGACCCCTCAGTCCCACCATGATAGGGGGTGAGATAAGAAATTTTATAATCATGGCACCTCTAGATGGCCGGAAATGGCATTCCCAGAGCTAAATTTAAATAATTTTCCTTTTTCTCCATTCTGAAAAATTTAGGGGGAGGGGGAACGGAAAGGCGGGCCGGCTCAGACAAATCTTTAGACCAACCAGTGCTCTGCATATATTTCCACTTGCTAACCACTAAAAATATGTATACTGCATAAAATTCTACATTAACTATTGATATATATCTCAAATAATAGTATGGAACATTAGATTACAGTACATTAAAAAGTGCAAAATTACCTTGATATGCAAAATACATAGTAAGACTGGATAAAGTAACTAAGACAAGTTATTGTAGCAATGGTTAAAGTAGAATACAAAAACACCTTGCGACGTCCAAATGAATCGCACAGACCACCGAATATGACGCTACCCAACAAGACACCAATCATGAAATACGACTGGATGTGGCCCACAGCTGGTGCATCTCCACAAACAAGGTTCCACTGCACAGAAAATAATTCACAAAATTATGGTTAATTATTATGTTATCAAATACAAATTGTGACTACAAGAAGGACCAATGTACAACTGTTAAACATAATATATAAAAAATCGTGATATTTAAAGCAAGCTACTGTATTCTCAAATGAAAATATATAATATAAGTATGTTCACTAAAAACCATACCTCTGATACAATGGAAGTAAACTGGGGACCATACTCGTACTCTTTGCAAGGTGGATTCAACGAGCAAGGATCCTGTTCATTGGGAAAATCTTTACAAGTGAATGGTGGCGTGGCTCCCAAGAAAACAAGACCTATCAGCTGTGGTGTTAATGTTACTTGGGACAATGTCAACAAACCAACTTGTAACTTCTGCTGGAAGCCAAAATCACCAACTTTCACCAAAGCTGTCTCAAAGTCCATGTTTTCTGTGTATTGTAAACGAGTGCCTGAAATATAAGAGTATAACATAGTTGTAATAAACAGGGGTCACATTTCCTCAAAATGCTCCATCAGCAATTATTGGCTGTCAGCCATGGCCTTACTACAGTAAATTATTTTTCTTCTACAGCAACAAATAATTAAACCTTTCTTTTTCATTATATGCACCAATAAATTTTATTACATAAATAAAGCTGTTTACTACTGTACAGTATATTCATTCAATATAGTACAATGAACAAATAAGCAATTTACTAAATTTAAATAAGTATTCTTCAAGAATATGCAATAAAGTCAATTGAACCATGTTAGGAAACACTCAATCTGTTGCATATACTAATTAATAAATTCAAAACCTAATGATATATAGTGTTGTAAAGAAGACTTTCTTAAAATATTCATTTATTTAAATATTTTTCATTTATTCCTTAAAAACATAAATCAAAAACACTATAAACATAATAAATTCTGACTGTAAGGAAGTAAAAATAAAGGCAAAAATAACTACAATTTAAAAAAAAATCAAGATCAAAAAGCATGTTATTTTAATCCATCTAGGCCTATGTACACTATCAATTTATTTATTTATTTTTATTATTAAATAGGAGGCCGATGACAAATATATTGAGCCCTATTTATTTCTTTTATTTAGTATATAAGGTCATAACATTTTACAAAAACATACATAGGCCTAGGGCCTATTTAGTAGGCCTACAAGTAGTACAATATATTGATTTAAAAAGATATAAATATCCTATCTATAATATTAATAGGCCTATATAGTAGGCCAGGCTATTCCTAATAATTATATATAAAAATATAAATAAAAAATGAACATTCATGATTCATTATTAATCATGCAGTTTGTCTATATGCTTTAAATGCTAATGAAATTATTAAAAAAAAAAATCAGCTAGGGCCTATAGCTCATAATCTTTGGTTAGGTCTAGGCCACTAGTACTGTAACTAATAGTAAGTCCATAATAACCGGGCAACGTGGCAGAATTCACGTCACTCATTCATTAGGGACCGATGTGAAAGCAGCCTACCTACCTAGTACCTAGGCAATCTGAAATCCTGCAGAAGTAGCCTACCTAAGTTTGACTAGGCCTAGGTCTACGCCTAGGCTAGATCAGAAAATATAGTTTGAGCCAAACTTTGTGTATACTTTACCTCAATTATTTGTAACGTCCATTCGCCTACATTCTCCAACTGATGTTCAGCCGCTATCATCACAGTATTGTATCGTACTTCGTAGCAGCAGATCGTAGCTTGCACTCTATGGTTTGTTTTGAACTTTTGATACTACCGTATTTGGTATACCAATACTTAGGCGCTTCCGTAAATTTCAATATGAATTGAATGAACAATCCCGTCTAGGAATTACGCCCCCAAAAAAAAAAAAAAAAAAAAAAAAAAAAAAAAATGGTTCTTGGTTCGTGTGGGAATCGAACACACAACCTCCAGGTTTGCTATTCATTATCCACCATCAACTAAACTGCCTTAAAAAAAATTACAAAAAACTGGCTCGTGTGGGAATCGAACCCACGACCTTAAAAAAAAAAAAACAATAAAAAAATTTAAAAAAATTGCCCCGTGTGGGAATCGAACCCACGACCGCTGAGTTTACTACTCCTGATCCAGCATGACTAAACGGAGGGAGGTAAACCGCGGCCCCTAAACCATAAATGCGATAAACCTAGTACCTACATACGTAAAAATAATTTAAATTCCTATGGTGATTAACAATTACACAATTAAAGTTGCTCCCATTTTCAAATATAGGCCTAAATCGTAAATCTACAAATACAATTACAAAATTATACAATTCAATTACAAATTTATATAATTCAATTACAAATATAGTTTGCTTTTTTAAAAATACAAAACCCCAATCAGTGGCGGATCTGGGGGTGGTGGTGGTGAATAGGGTGGCTAGACATTCCCCTTTGTTTACCTTACCGTGAACAAAAAATAATGGTCGCTTGTCTTGTGTGTGTGCTTCTCGTGCACTCCATAGTAAAACATGCACTTTCTTTTTTAAGCATTTCAATTTGTTGCTTGAAGTTTTCTCAGGGAAAAAGGGAGGGACTTCGTCTTCGCTTCGCATCGTTAAAAGCTATATTTAACTATTAGCACATTACAGTGGCGGATCCGGGGGGGGGGCACTCTGTGAAGAAACGTAACAAAATAATATGGGTCCTGGCTTACAAAATTCATGCTAACTAGACGCGGATCCAGACCTTCGCCCCCTGCGCCCAGGCGAAGGTCAGGGTGAGAATTCAAAATAAAATGTTGACAATTTTTTCCAACAATCATACTTACTTTCCTTGACACTTATTTTGAACATTACCATTAGGAAAAGGTTTAAATCCACACTGTCCTATACATTACACTTTTAAACTGATTGTACTGTAGGTCCTACCAGAGAAAGAGAGGTATATTTCCAATACATTATGGTCTTCCACTTCTATAGCGCATGATTCAGTGCATAGCAAACGTTATGTAACCACTAATAATACTTAGGTCGAGTGGCGTAGGTATGGACAGTGCAGTCAGTGCACAGCACTGGGGCCCGGGGCTATTGGGGGCTCGTTCAATAGGTCTAGTGATCTAAAAATATAATTTATTACGAATTGCTGGATTCCCCATTGTGTAACTCGATGGTATTGTGGTCGGTCTATTTAGGAAATATGAAATGCTGGGTCTAAAGACGTGCTAATAATCTGACCTATATAAACAGTAAGACAGGAAGCACTAATTAAGACTAACAATTGGGCACCAACTTCTGGTCCTGAAGAAGTTTACAAGTGAAAAGGGTTTTCGTGCACAATAAAATATTAGTTAGATACAAATAGATAGATGTCATTTTATTTATTCACGAAACTCCTTCAATAAATAATAATGTTCCATAAGGTCGAGATATAAACTAAAAATTACATTGCGTTAATGATAATACGTCAGAAAAAGCTTTAAAAAACATTGCATAAAATATACGCTAAAAATATCATAAAATGTTAAAATTGACATCCTATAAAACCTAAAACACACACCAAATATATGCAAAAATGTTATGTCGTAGAAGTTCCCTGGTCTTAATGATAGCTATATTAGTCAGTGTTGCCCGTCTTACTCGCCCGTGTAAATGTTTCCCAACAGAGGATTTAACCACATCATAACGCGCCCCCTCTCGTTAAAAACTTATTGCCTTTAGTCCAATCACAATGCCGTATCAGCGCAAGCTTTTCGATCGAATTGCAACTTGTAGGTGGGCTTATTTTAAGTCGCTGTCAAGGAAAGCTGAGATCAGGTTTCAATGATTAGTAGGTATAATTTTGCCTGTCACAATTGACTTTTGACCTGGTCTATGAGTAAACCTGAGAGGCAATTGCTGATCCCATCGTTTATTTATCGGTTTAGAATACCGAACTTGTCACTCGGTGAATTGCGGCGATAAGCAACGATATGCCAACAGTTGTCCTGTAACCCAGGAAATTCGTTGATTGAGATTCATTGCCACAACGACTTTGTAGTTCATTCGATGATGTTGCATACATCATAATAAAGGAACATTTATCATTAAACTGTAAAGTTTCTAGAAAATTGCTGAATATTTGAACATTAGGAATATATCTGTAATTGGATAATTGTGTAGGGGTATTCCCCCATAGACTCTTTGAGAACAATGTCGAAGATACCTTCTTACCGGGATTTACTATTATTAGTTTGTATCCTGCTACTTTTTGTTGGCACCTCAGCCGCAAAGGATAAAGTTCTTCATCGAAATGCTAGAAATATACAAAGGTTTGTTCATTATATATATATTTTTTTACAATTTGATAATAATTCCGAAGATAATCGAAAAATCTTACGAGCCGGGCGCATTGCAACCCGGGCATCCTGTAGTTTACCGGTGTCACTCCAAATTTCGGTTTTATAATTGTTTCATATACATCAGTTATTGTGCTTTACTTTAAGGTTGAACAGCCAAGCATTAACCAAAAAGAAAGCTGCTCCCAACATATTTTTATGCACATATTATATGAGCTTGTGATTTTGCAATATTATTCTCTTATCATATCAAGGCCAAAACTAAAGGCCATGCTTGTGTTCACATTTATAAGATAAGACAAATACGCAACTATTCGTATCAAGCAATATTCTTAATCTAGTATTTGATTGAAATTTAATTTAAATTTAATTTAAAGTGTAGTTTAATTTTTTAAAAAATAATTTAAAATTAATTTAATTTTTTTTTTAATATTTAAACTTTAGCTCATCATAGACAGAATGATCTTTAAATAAACCTAAATTAAACATTTCGTTTGAACAAATGTTTAATTGAGCACGTTTTTCCAGGGCTAGATAGACTTTAGTGCATTTTAAGTTTAGACTTCGATGTGCGACGCCAAGACAGTAAAACATTAAAAAGTTTATCTGTGTATTTGTATAAAATTAAGGAACGCGTTAGGTCAAAGGTCAATGATCAATTAAAAGACTATGAAGTTGTCAACACACTGTCTATCAAAAAAGCCGACTTGATATTTCGAACATAAGTTTGTGGTAAGATATGTGATTTAGAAGGAAATGTTGAATGTTTTTATATTACAGTTATGTCTGTAGGCTAAACACATGTTTTATCGAGTGGATCAAAATATTGCTTCTAGAAAAAACCCAAACAGTAGGCTGGTAACTTTGTGAGAAAATTGTGATTGAAATTGAATGTTACGCCTGACCTGCTACTTGGGTTGGGTGGGTTCTGGGAATCGGGTATGTCGTGGCTGCTGGTGTCTTTGCTACCAATGTAGCCCTGCATTGAATATGGACTATCCAGGTTGATTATGTACTGTATTAGTATTTCGTTAATGCCTGGTTAGTTTATATTGATTGGTTGTACTCTTGTAGGTACAAAAGCTAGTGTGTTGAACATTATTGATATTTTGTGAAACTAGTGACAGTGATTTACAGTATTTTTAAGGCCTACCTAGCCTAGTTTGTTATGCCACTCGAAATGAAACCACTCTGGAATTAATCTCTGACATTTTAACCATGAATAGCACAGGCTCCCATTCATTAAAGCAAATACCTCTTTGATCAAATCCTGTATCTCAGCCAAGAATTTATTTGAAAGAGACCTACCTTTTCTCTAACATCTAACAAAAGAGTTATAATAATGAAATCGGATTATCATTTTGTCATTTCAGTAAATGAATATGCATCATTAAAACTGCATTCACACCTGATCGCCCAAACCAAAATTCGGACCAAGGTTTCTGAAGCGCTGAATGCCATTATCCCTATTCTTATAATTAGATTTCCTGATTGTTTGGTAGTCTTTCCTGATCCGAAAATTCGGATTCGGTTAAATACATCTTTACCCTCCCCCCTCCCCTTCCCCAGCATATGTTTTGAACTCTCTGAAAATATATAAAAAACATTTTGTAACAAATTAAAACTGAGTTCCAATCTGGTTATCTCATAATGTAGTTAATAATAGTTGTTGCTCCTGGAGGTCGCAGTGCAATGTCAATAGAGAGTTTTCGCTATCTTGTTTGAAAACCAATGTTATCGTTCGATAAAACGAATGTTATCGTTCTCGTTAAAAAAATAGTGAGTTTTTGCTATCCCGTTTCGCGTTTCCTGAGAATAAAACCCTCGGTGGCAGCACAGCCTGTTGCTACGGCCGTGGCACGTGCTTGGGTCGTGGTGGCATGGTGGCTGATTGAATGGTACCAAATGGCTAGAGCCTACATAGCCTAGGACAGAATACATTGATTATGTGAACATCTGCGAAAAAGTGAATTTGCAATCAGTATTTACTATGAAGGTTTTCTCAAGGTAGTATATAATAATTTAATATAGAATATAATCAAATTTCGTTAAAATGTTGCATACATTCAGTTTCTGGTTCTCAATTCATCTCCCGGGATCCATCGGCAGAATCTTGGGTTGCGAGTACGAGAAAATCTAAAACTAGGTCTAAACTGGTGACGTCGTACACAAAAATATGCACTTTTCTTGGCGGATTGGTTCTCGACGGAGATAACAAAGGCTGTCTAATGCTTGGTTGCCCCTTTTTTGGTTATTCCACATGCAAACTGTACCAGTGCTTGAGTTTCCCTTTTGTGGTATTTTCCATGAGGATATCCAGATTATTACTGGATATAGTTTAATTTTGTAGTACTGTATAGAGACTCCATTCAGGGTGGTGCTTTATAATAGTTGAGCAAAGTTGGTAATTTGAATACATGTTTACTGTGAAAAATGTGAATTATACTGGACTGGGTAGATTGAATCATTGGTAGATTGAATTAGCAAGTTGACCCTAAACGATATGATTGAGCAACATGTCTTTAGACCAAGCATTGAACTTCCCATCAAGCCCTTGCCATGCCTGTCAACGGTAACAGACCCACTGTGGTGTATTCAGCTTGAGACGCTTAGGAAAGCTAACAAACCCAAGGTGCCTGCAGTGTGAGTGTGTGTGTTTCTGTTGTTGACAGCTCTATAGGTTTAATCTCTACCCCTTGTGGCCTACTTTGTTGTTTAATTTATAGGTCCTCAATACAGACAAGGGAGTAAAGTTGTATCCAAGAAATGCTGATGGGAGTAAAGTTTCTTTTTCCATGGAGTAATGCAACATTCTGGATGTTATTTATGATTTATTTCATTAAAAAAAATGGCAATTGTTAAGTTCAATATATGCACAGTTCTGAATTTTATTTAATAAAAAAAAAAGATAAATCTTTAAACGCAATAATATATTTTAGAATGTTCATTTTTCATTCAGTATTAGTATTTATGCATAGTGATAGTTGATGAGGGAAATGCTTTTCTCATTTTGATTTTCAATAGAATATTAATGAAGTATTTAGCATTCCAAATGTATGTTTTTTTTTTTAAAGATGCTTTGCTCATCAGAGATTTTTAAGTACCTGTAACTTACCTTGTTGTTTGCATATTTGAACCCTATCGGAAATAAGCTTGTTGTGATTGCTGCGGCTTAATGCCATAGGTCATACAGATACAGTATTTATGTTTGTTCTGTGTGTTTTTAAGTAAAGTATGAAATATAACATACAGTATTTCCTCTGACAGTGGTATACTATAAGCCCACTCTGCTTGAACACAAAATTGGCCGATTTTGTGGGGGGTGGGGGTGGGATTACATACCCAGAAAATCCCCTTTTTAATCAAAAAGGTAATTTCATCACTGCATACCCAATATTACCCAATATTACCCAATATTTGACATTTTTTAGAGTGTAAGTCCGCTAAGCTACTCATTCAAATTATACCCTGGGCTTTTGCGCATGCAAAGGTACGTAAAGAAGGGGGTAAGAACCTGGGGTCAACTTATACCTGAGGAGGGCTTATTCCTGAGGAGCTACGGTATTTCATTCGTATTGTAATAAGTAATCAATAAGTATGCATATTCAGTAGTCAATTAATATACATTTTCTAAATGATTATTTCTGTGTTACAGAGGTCCTCATGTATGCCGGGGTCCATACGGTCCACAGTGCTGCATAGGATGGGAAAGATCAAAATCATCGGGAATGTGCATAACACGTAAGTAGCAACATTGATCAGAGGACCATTTGATTTAATACCATGCCTAGCGAACTTTATTTTTTTGGAAGATCGTCAAAGAAGGATGGAAAACAAATTTCCTTCTCATTTTGCAAAATGATTTTACCAAAAGCGTAGGTGGAAAAGTAGCCTATGATTATGAACACTAGTGATGGACTGTGTTTATGAGGACTAATGATTGACATTGTGGTTTTTGGAACAATGTATGGTTATAAAGTGGTTGATGGTGTGATATTGATGGAGTGTGTGGTTATGAATACAAGTAGTGGACCATGTGATTATCAACACCATGACAGGGTCATAAGTCATAACTATTAAGGTCTGGCTAGACTTCCGATCAGGGTCCATGTATAAAACCCTTAGGGGGGGAGGGGTAATCCATAAATGCTGCTGTAATCAATGCAGAAGTGCAGGTAACCCCACCATGGATCTATTTATAGTCCTAGGTGAAGAAAAGCAAATGCACAAGAGCAGGGGTGGATCCAGAGATGTCCAAAAGGAGGGTCCAAAAGGGAGGCCGAAAGTGGGGCCCACCGAGACAACTAGGGGGTAATTTTTGTTTTCTAGACGCCCGGAAATAACCTCTGAGGCGTTTTAGGCAATCAAACATTTCTTTTTCTTTGTATTTTTTCCTTTTTTTTAGATTTTCCAAAATGGGGGTGCTGAGGCTGGCCCACACCCCCCAAAAAATTCTTCCCCTGTAGAGTGCCTTGCTCAAGGGCACAAGTGATGCACCGCAAGGGATTGATTTATCATCTTTAATTTGAGAACTAGAAACCATGCAGAATTCCATGGGCATATGCAAGGGGGAATTGGGAATGTCATACAACCCCCCCCCCCCCCCCCCCCCCCCCCCCAAAATTTTCAAAGGTCCACATTTTTTCCAGACATTTTTTTCTAGGGCCTTTTCACAATGACATAAATGAAAAAGCATGGATGAGGTACCAGCAATGAGTCCAAATTGCCAATTGCGTGACGTAATCTATTTCAATTCGAGCAATTCTGAAACTGAGCCTGCAATCCACTTCAAGCTATTGGATGCTCATTGCGGACATGTACCCCTGCGAACGTCCGGTGATACAGGCTAGATGACGCAGGGATTAGCTTATTCTGTAGCGCTATCATCTTTAACAGTGATTGAATATCTCTATCTGACACTGAAATTTTCACCTTTCAAATGTTTAGTACATGAACCCATTCATAACAGTTAACATTGTGTTGGCCTGTTATACTATAAGCATGGTTGGTTGAACCTCCAGGGTTTCGATATAATTGTGGATGTATTATCTTATTGGGAGGAAGTAGGTATTCATAACAAAAATAACTTAAATGCTAATAATAATATTTGTATTGCAACAGTGAACCTTCCTTTGGGAAAAATACTTCCAAAAAAAAATAAAGATAAAACCTTATAAATAAATAATTGAACGCTCATTTAAAACAACCACAATCTTTAATAAGTGACAGATTGAAAATATCAATTTTTAATGTTTACAATATGATTTTATTACTAAAATGCTTAAAGGGGCATAGGAGATGTTTCCAACTTTACAATGTGTTACCATAAATGCTCATAATGTGGCTCGAATAAGCACATGTACCCTCGAATAAGTGTCCTTCCAATCATTATTTATGCATAATTATTGCGGCTCTTAATGAAAAATTCATTTTACAGTTTTCCTTGATTTTGTTTATCAATGAGAAATTATTAAACAACCAATTTTTCATAAAATAATTGATACTATGTTTCAACAAGTCAGATAATCCTTTGTGCAACTTTAACAATCTACTAATTTAGAATAAGTCCCGCTCTCGAATATGAACCCCTGCCTCGAGTAAGCGCCCCTTTCTTTAATAGGCACTGCACTGAATCCAACAAAAATGTTAATAGAACCCTAGTATATTGGACCATTTCACAGCGTACATTACATTATTGCTATGATCCTTTGCCAAGTCAAAGATTCCTTTTTTCATGACTTGTATATTCTTATCAGTACTGTAGTTTTGTTTTGATTTTTTGATACAAGGTCAGTGTACTGTTGAGTAGATATCAAGGATGATTGTCTAAATTCCTACAGGATTTTTTTAGTTTTATTTCCTTAGCCCTCCTAATCCCTCAGTCGTTCCTACTGTAGCCTTCTAGTAGAAGCGTGTGGCGCAGAGGTAAGTCTTTGGGCTTCCGCTTCCAACTGATTGGTCGCCGTGAGTTCGAGACCGATGCTTGTCGACATTGCTTTTGTCCTTGGAGGAGACACTGTATTTTAATATTTTATCTTCCTTCACTGAGCAGAGTGGGTACCTGGTTGGAGGTAAATTATTTGCAAGAAGATTGAGCAGCAATGACTGAATTACAGCTGCATCACTAAGATTACTTCCCACGGAGTGGAGAATGTATCAAAATATGCTTGATTTCGTATCCATAGGAAAATGTGTAGTGAATAGCTTGGTGTCTAAGATGTTTGCCAAGTTTGAGTTCCAGCGTCCTGGGCTCAATTCCAGTCACTTTTACAGGAATCTGTTTCACAACCAAAACAACTCTACCCCACATAGATTTCGACTGTGTAGAGCATCTTGTGTGTATATTTTTCTTGTGAAGGGATTACTACTTTTCGAATAGAAAATTTTTAAGTTAGTTCTTTAGAATATAATTTGCCCTGTGCCAATGACAATGCCGTAGCCAGCTATTGGGACAGTTGGTTCAGTCCCACACAATTTTTCTGATGGGTCCACAAAGAATGGGTCCATATTTTTTTTAAATTGGTCCAAATTATGCAATATCATGCATAAAATGAGTCCAGATGGGTTCAGATTTCTCATATCTAGCCTAGAATGGGTAAAATTTAAGAAAATGGGTCCAGATTTTTCAAATTTTTGCGTAAAATGGGTCAACTTTTAAGAAAATGGGTCCACATTATTTGAATTTACATGTAAATTGGGTCCACACTGATATTGTCCAGCACTGTTTGAAAGTCCTGGCTACGGCATTGGCCAATGATGATGTGTTGTATGATAATGATGATATAGAGGATGATTTTGATAGTGATGGTGTTACAATGAAGATGGTATTGATGAGACTATGGTGCTAATAATTTTGATGATAATATGAATGATTAATGATGATCTTGCTGATGATAATAATAATGGTGGTGATAATAAGGATGAAAATAGGTTGTGATAGTTGAAAATGTTTGTTTTCATTATTATAGCTGTCTGTCGTGGAAGCTGTGGAGAAGGTACTTGTACTGCACCAAATCGCTGTACGACATGTACGACGACAGCCACCGGTATCTCTTGTACAAGTTCAGTACCCAGATACACAGGAGCTCTGCAAGAAGGTCGTACAGGTCAGTAGTAGCGCCATTTCAAATCCTGTCATGATTTTATTTAAATCAATACCGGTATTTAAACAAATTACATATTGCCACCTATTTCTGTTGCTCAAATGAGTACATATGTCAATCAATTTAACCTTAATAAATTTTAGGAAATTCGCAGACGAGAACAGCAACTGAAGAATGGCGAGTGATATATGAGGATTCGAAGAAAGTCACCCCTGATAGAGCTAGTTCTCATAGGCCAGCTAATCAACCATCGGCATCATCATATTATAACTCGTGTTCAAGTCTTCGATGTCAATACCGATGTGAGCGTGTTAGTGGGTTACCAAGGTGTACCTGTCCAAAGGGCTACCAAGTGAGGCCTGATCTACGAACATGTCAAGGTAGGCGTTATTGGTCCCTGTAGTATCGCTATCTTGGTTTCTTACAACTTGAGCATGTTTCTATTTTAAAGCACTCACTTGCCTTATTGTACCTAGCTGATGAAAAATCCTATCTGATTCTTTTCTTAAGTAAATATAGAATTTTGTGTCTTTCTGTGCATTGCAAATCAGTATTTTAATAATTATTTGCAAAGTTCTATCTTGTATTTTGTTATATTTTTAATTATGCAAATCATAATCATGAAAATAAATGGTCATAGGATTTGGGATGGCTTCTTGGTTAGCTACATAGAAAAAAATGCTTTTCCAAAAAATACAGTACAATGAAATTGAACATTGTAAAATATGAAAAACAATTAAAGTCAAAGTAGAAACCATAAACCCTAACAGCTCATGCAAGGCTTGAGTTATTTATTATTTGGTATTCATATAGCGCTTGTCCTTTAGGTTACAAATCACTGTTTTCCCTGTTCATTGGGTCCACATGCTTAGGTGTTGCTGCCATATGGGCACAGTGACGGGCAACCCTACCAGGTACTCGTTTATACTCCTGGGTGGATAAAGTACCTTGCTCAAGGACACAAGTGAAATACGCAGCGAAGGATTGAAACCCACGACTTTGAGGTTGGGAAACCAAACCGTTCCCGCTACGCCAAATCGCTTGAGTATCATCACTCTGAGCTTCAGTGAGATAATTAGATAATAATTAGAAACACCTTTCTATTTTAGATATTGATGAGTGTTTACAAGCTGGCCTGTGCAATCACTTCTGTAGCAACAAAGAAGGCAGCTTTGAATGTACATGTCGCCAGGGTTATGTCCTGCAGAGCAACTTGAAGACCTGTCTACCGATTCAGAGGCCAGTTAATCCCGTGAATTCCAGGAAACCAGGGACGGCTGCCCAAAGCGGCCTATACGGATCCGCCACTAGATATGTGCCGAATGGTTATGCAACATCAACACGGGGCATCTCACCGCTATATAGAACATACACAAGTAAGTTTTGTCTCTCATGTTGCGGATGATGCCACATCTCTTTCTTAACTTCCAGGCAGGGAATAGTCTTTCTTAATGGGGCAACTAGTAACTACCACAATGCCATTCAAACCTACCAAGTACCCATCTATGAGAGATAATGGTGAGAAAAAGTGCCTCATCCGCAGCCTAAAAACATGACTCAGTCTAAAACTCAAATCTCTGATCTATTGGTAGGAAGCTCAAAAACTTACTGGTCTACCACATTCTTTTATACAGTGAGATCTACCTTGAGGTGCTCAGCTTATTATACCACAGCTGCTGGTTGAAATCCTGCAAATTCTGAATATTTAGTTTTGGCTACCAAAAATGAGATTTATATAGAAAAGCAATATGTATAGTACGAGGCATTTAAAACTGACATAATTACATTTTAGTAATCTATTAAAAGTAAAATAAATTAAATAGTAAATACATACAGTAATTAGATAATAACATGTAATTGTATGGAAACTGAATGTATAAGCAATATTTTTTAAAACAATACATAATATTAATTAAATTAAATGTTCTGCAATGTGTTTGTTGACAGAACCTGGCACTTAAGAGACTAACTGTTATTTATTTAGCTCACGCTTTCGCACACTCAGTGGACTTCCTTTGGAGACTAGAAATAAGATAGATTTGACTTTATTGATGATAATAAATAAATAAATAAATGCATGTAATTCTTTTTTAACAGGATGCTCCACTTGTAACCCAATTAGGAGTTGCCCACCAGGAACAGTTCTCAGATCTACCTCCAATGGTGTTCAGTGCATTGGTAAGTCAAAGATTTTTTTTCTTGAAAATGAAACCAAAGATTTTTAAAGGAAGCTTCTTGACTCCAGATGGCCTAGATTTTTTAGTCTTGTACTCTGTCACTAATTTACTAATTATTCACTGCAGGGTAGGCCAAGGTAAACAGTAACTCATTTGCATTAATTAGTCCTGTTGTACTAATATATTATATCCGTGTCATATTAGTAAATTAGGAAATTTGCTAAATAGGTCACAATACACCAAATTAGTCACCAAAACTGTGGGTATAAAAATCCAAACACCCTGGTAGGTAGCAATATTTCAACATTATAATTATAGTCAGCACATAATAAGATTTGGCTGCATTTGTTATGTTTTAACATAAGTTAACAAATCAAAAAGCATAGGTAAAATGTTACACCACTAAATTTTACCAATTGGATAGAATTGGAGTCAAATAAACAGAAAATGTTGATTAATCTACAAGAAGAAATTTACACAGTGAGCATAGCCATGTTGTGTTATGGCTAATGGTATACCATGCTAGGTAAGATGGTCATACTGTTCTCCAAGTCCCTTGTCATAGTCAAAATAAATGTCTTAACCCACATTCCAACAGCATTAATTTTCTCTAACACTAGATATTTACAGAAAATGCAACAAATTAAACAAAATATGTACTTATAGGCCTAAACCACAACAATCTCCTATGTGAGCTAGCCTCAGTTGTGGCCTTCATTCTCCGTATCATCTCAGCTATAAATAAAAGACAATCAAATATATTCTTATGAATCTGTAGATCATAATTAATGTACATAATGGTATCAAATGTATTTTGCATGCTGACTTTCACTACTTTAGACTCATTTTTCAGAGACCATTCAAACCTCTGAATGTTTTAAAGAGAAGTTTTGATACTTATTGTAATCATATCCAACAGGCAATAAAAAGTTCAGTGTAGTTGGCTTTAAAAAAAAATTTAATTTGTTCCATAATGGCTTAAAAAGACTTTTTTGAAATTTCTTGCTAAACTTTCTTACTATCTTGAACATTATCTTCATTTGGAAAGTCTTGGATTGATCCAATGGGACTGCTCATCATAATACACATATTTCATACTAGATTAAAAAATTGTTTTTGTACTTAAAATATAAGCCCCTGATTAACAAACTTTTGAGGCAGCTAATGAAGAAAAGGAAAGTGTTAGAATTTTAAGTTGCTGCGTCTCTCGGGAGTAGTTTCTACATTCGTGTTCGCAGTAATCAGTTGGCAAGGCAACATCCCTTAGGTGTCTTTACTTGCAGGGGAAATTAATGCGTCCTAAATTTTAGTCCTCAGAGGAGCAAGATTGAGGCAGTATTTAGGTGAATTCTAGTTCATGGTACAGTGGATTACTCTCCCATTTAGATAGCCAATGGAAAATGGGGGCTCAGTTTGATTGTCTATTAATATTCTATAGCAATTAGCAATTAGCATAATTCTATGCGGTACTAAACTGTATTAGATAATTCTATTAAGTTAATATTATAATAATAGCTTGACGGTTAACCGGTGCTTGTCTTTCGATGTTAGGGTGGTGGGTTCATGTTTAAATGTGTACATGTAGGGCCTAGCCATAATAGACCAATGATTGTCTATGTATCCCTGTCTTTACGTTAAGCAACAATCCCTCCCTACTAATACAGAAATATTTACACATAGGCCTGAGACATAAAGCAAAAAAGCCAGTACACCAGGAGACAAATCTGTACTCTTTTCCAAATTGTGGACTGAGTTCTCTTTTGCTAAAATAGCCATTGTATATAATAGACCAATTGCTTTAGTTCCCATCTTAAGGACAAGGAGATTGGCATAAGTGTGTAACGGTCAGGATAAACGCTGTCTCTTATACACATCTAGATGTGTATAAGAGACAGGAACTTACCTTATGGCTAAATCCGGACACACTCACACCGTCCGACAATCGTCGACCGACACGATTCTATGAAGAACGCAATGCCACAACGCGTGCACAACCGATAGTTTTTAATGACAATTTGTTCAGACTGCCACCGACACTGCGGCATCGCGTCGTCTAGTGTTCACATGGAGCGGAGTTGGGCTCTTCATAGGATGGTTGTATGTACCACGGCCATACGACCATTGTACAACACAGTGAAATAAGGCCCAGCTTTAAGCATGTTGTGGACTTAATAAAAAAAGCCTTCTTCCATACTCAGTTTTATTTTATGTATGATAAAAACATTATTTTATGATATTTGAATAACAAAGCATTTGTAGAAACAAATTAAAAAACCTTCAACCTTCAACCTTGAAAAAAGGGTTTTGATAGCACTTGAAACATAGATTAAAGTCTATTTCCCACAATACTGTTTCAACATTAAAATGAAAGTTATGGTCATAGGATCATTGAAAACAGATGAATTTATTCAATGATTAGAAACTGTCTCTTATACACATCTAGATGTGTATAAGAGACAGGTTAACTGGTGCTTGTCTTTCGATGTTAGGGTGGTGGGTTCATGTTTAAATGTGTACATGTAGGGCCTAGCCGTAATAGACCAATGATTGTCTATGTATCCCTGTCTTTACGTTAAGCAACAATCCCTCCTTACTAATACAGAAGTATTTACACATAGGCCTGAGACATAAAGCAAAAAAGCCAGTACACCAGGAGACAAATCTGTACTCTTTTCCAAATTGTGGACTGAGTTCTCTTTTGCTAAAATAGCCATTGTATATAATAGACCAATTGCTTTAGTTCCCATCTTAAGGACAAGGAGATTGGCATAAGTGTGTAACACAAGCTAAGATCAGCATAGAAAGTTTTTTAACCAAGGCATGTATCCTCCAACTACTGCACCACCATGTGCCAAGGAAGCTGAAATCATTGCAATTGAAATGAAGGAGGTGTAAGTGGTTGTTGGTAAAGCTGACTAACATCCTTCCACAGATTTAAAATATGTATGTAGCTCTGTATGTGTGTTCTGTCCTCATGTTTTTTGACTAATAAATGTGATTTGACCATATATGGGTATGATATGACATCATCTTGGGCAAAATCACTTGTATTTGTCACACAAATCTTTATAGTGTTAACAGAGCTCAAGAGAGTTACAAATTCTTTGTGTCAAAATATGTAGTTCTCAAAAGTTTAGGTGACAGAAAAATATCTGGGAATGATGGGAAAGAAATTCTATTCACTTGCTTTACTTTATTCCAATTATCTGAATCATTACTCTCCGATGTAGTTGGGCCGCCTGTCTACAGGTCAGCAGTCCTGTTGTAAGGAACGTCAATGTTTCCTAATAAGTTGTCATCCTTTGTCATCAAAAATACAAAGACGCAAATAAAATTGCCTAATGCGCAACACGACATTGTCTATCGGTGTTAATTCACAGCGTTCTCTCAAAGCCCTGCAGTTCAGATAAGTTCACAATACTTATATCCATGGAGAATTTTCTAGAGCAGTACAACCTGCAAAATGCTGATGTGACATCTTATATGTTACCAATTAGTTAACAACATTCTCTGAGGCCAAATGAGAACACACTGGTTGGCCAATTGGTACCATACTGTCTGACAAATTTAGGAAGTGTCATCTAGTAATTGACAACACTTGGCTTGAGGCATATATGTTCTGAGTCAAATTGTTTTTTCTCACAATTACAGATATCTTGTATAATAATTATAATACATGCTACATACAGTATATACCTTTCAAATTGTCTGTTCTCATTGATGAGAACTACTGTATACCTGATAACTGTGGCATGGGATCCTAAGATATTTAAGTGTAGTAGCCCTCGACTTTCAACTCAGTGCGATCAATAGAGAGTTTGTTCCAGGTACACATAACTGAACTTACCTTATGGCTAAATCCGGACACACTCACACCGTCCGACAATCGTCGACCGACACGATTCTATGAAGAACGCAATGCCACAACGCGTGCACAACCGATAGTTTTTAATGACAATTCGTTCAGACTGCCACCGACACTGCGGCATCGCGTCGTCTAGTGTTCACATGGAGCGGAGTTGGGCTCTTCATAGGATGGTTGTATGTACCACGGCCATACGACCATTGTACAACACAGTGAAATAAGGCCCAGCTTTAAGCATGTTGCGGACTTAATAAAAAAAGCCTTCTTCCATACTCAGTTTTATTTTATGTATGATAAAAACATTATTTTATGATATTTGAATAACAAAGCATTTGTAGAAACAAATTAAAAAACCTTCAACCTTCAACCTTGAAAAAAAGGTTTTGATAGCACTTGAAACATAGATTAAAGTCTATTTCCCACGATACTGTTTCAACATTAAAATGAAAGTTATGGTCATAGGATCATTGAAAACAGATGAATTTATTCAATGATTAGAAAAGAATAACAAAAAGCCTATAAGTTTTTTTCATTTAATTCTAAGTAGGGCTTGAGTGTAGCCATTAACCCAGACTATCTTATGTACTGTAATATTGCAAAGATTTTTATATATATATATATTGTTGTTCATGTGTGAGTTATCCAATATCACCCTTTGACCTGGATTGTCCCTATATTTCAACCTAATATAAAATTTGAAAATCTAAAAAAAAAAAAATGGTGTATATTCTAATAATTAGCTTTCAACTGAAAACTGGAATGAGTTTTATTATTTTTTATGTATTATTTAGACATTTTAAATAATACTGGTTCTATTATTATAGTCTTTATATTGTACAGTGCTTTTGAAATTTGTGTCAGCAAATTTAAGTGTTTTCATAGTAAAATTTCTGTAAGGAGCTGAGCAGTAACTGGCTGAGAGGTATTATTCCTGCTTCTTATGCAACGGAAGACAACGGTTCCAACCCGCCCAGCGTTGTGTTATAATTGGAGTCTGATAACTTGGCTCCTCGAATAACACTCATATTTAGTTAGGCAGGTTTTAAGGATATTGTTTGCTGTTTATGCCTGTTATTTGTCTGTAGTTAAGTTGCAGAGGTATAAGTTGGTTACTAGAATTTGTATATAGGCTTACCTGCTAGGTTTCAGCATTTGTTTGTTAGTTGAACTGATGGAAGTAGACTATTAAATATATAACTTGCATTTTTTATATGTTTACATGAAAGGTTAAAAATGTGATTCTTTTAAAGAGTTTTAAAGTTTTTTTTTTTCATACTAATCATTTTTCATACTAAAAAAAAAAAAAAAAAAAAAAAAAAAAAAAAATGGCCAAATTTTTTTTATACCTTGTCTGCTGATGAGTCAGACGTTATTAATTTTGATTACATGAATACTGGGGAAGCAAATACGAGTTCAAATTGACAGTGAGATAAGAAGAAACTAATTCTAAAAAAGATTAGCTAAAAAAATGTCTATATTAAGAATACATGATCACTGCCCAGATAAGTTGGAAGTAATTATGCTTATTTAGTCAGTAATTGGCCTCCAAATCCTACTGGCTTAACTTCAGCATGAAACAATTGACTTTCAAACAGTAAAACAAACATAATACAGAGTTAAAAAAAAACAATTAGATCTAAAATGTTAAAATAAAAAGTAATTAAAGATCAAGATAATCAATGTTTCTATATATTTTTAGATTATTGTCTAATATTTATTTACTTGTATTTTACTAGTTTAGTATTATTTTTTGTTTACTGCATGCAACATTTATTTTCTTGACAACATACAAAAAAGAATAAATTTGAGAATACAAGGAACAAAGCAAAACTTAAGTAGAACTGCTTAATAAATATTGTAAAATATTTACAGTAAATATAAAGGAAACAATTGACAATTTACCAAAAATTACAGAAAAAAAATATAAAAATGAATGAAATGCTAAATATACAATTTAGAAAAATGAAAAAATCTAAAACATTTATAAACAGAACAAAAGGAGAAAATAAAAGTAAATTACACAAAGAGTAAAATATAATAATGGTGGTTAGAACAAATAATGGTAAACTAAATATGAATAGAAATAACTAATAAAAGAATAAATAAAAGGTCAGGATAAATGAAGTACTGTAAAGTACAGTAGTAGAAAATGAAAGACAGAATATGTTAGGTCGAGATGAATTGTAATGAATTTGAATTAAGAGATTGCCATTTTCCCGATAATTTTAGGTGTTTTCATGAAGTTTTGAATTAGGAGGATGTTTGGGGCAAAAGACAAGTACCATGTTGTTAGAAAAATTGCAAAATATTATGAAGATCACATATTAATTTGGAATTGCTATCAATTCCCTGATAGATTTATAAATTGTGGTTTGAAGGATGTTAGAAATTAGCACACGTGACAGACTAAACCCAAGTACCACTGGGAAATTAACCGTTATTAAATTACATACTGAGATTGAGAGGCTCATCCTAAAGCTTTCTCCACACTCTCAAATTTTATGTAATAAATACATGTAATTTGCACAGGGCTGCTGAGAACGGCCGCAGGCCCCGAGGCATCTCTGCTGCCCGGGCCGATTGGTTGAGTCTGTTTACAATGTCGGATCTAGGAAATTGAAATGGGCCAAGAGAAAGACTTTATGGATGGTCTATCTACCTTAGCCCCACCGTGGTTGGGGCTGAGGTGAGAAATGTATGATTATGGCACCTCTGGACGGCTCGAAATGGCACGCTTACACCCGTATTCTTAAAGCAAACTTTAGTCGAACTTTGAACTAGAACTTAATTTAGTGCTAGTTGCAACTTCAACTTCAATTTGTATTCACAAACAACGACTAAATCAAGTCCTAGTTTTAGTTCAACTGAAGACAACTGGCAAGCCACGACTACCAAACATCCAATGAAAAGAGCTAACTTTAATATGAAATTTTAGAGATCCGGTAACGCGGATGAATATTAAGCTGCCGTCTGTGGTTCAAAAACGTATTTCCTCATAATTCATAAAAGACCATCATTCGCTTAATTAATTTTTTATAATAATAACTATATTAGTTGTTAACATATTACGATAAAGAATTTTAAGTCACTGAAAATTTGATTTCTTTGGAGAACTGTTATAGCTGAGCCTGAGCGAGGGCGGCGCCATCTTTGTTGCTGTTATGGTGAAGCTAGGTGATTGCAACGCGAGGGGATTACGTGCAAATCAGGAAAACATGTTAATTTCTCCTTTGGGAAGCTAAACTTGATGTCTCTTTTGTTTAACACACTGAAGATATATCAAACCTGCGTATACAATCGTTTTTATGCATATCACTTTATCGTGAGTTACAAAAACACGTTTTTAGTGGGGTAAATATTTCAAGTCGGTGATTTAGCCTGACCCTAGGCTGACTAAAAAATTCAAATGAATGATGTTGAAAGAATGTATGTTTATTAATTTTTATTCATTTTATTTTATTATTTTTACCTAGTTATCCTGGGCCTTTGCCAGGCCATAAACCCGGGGCACTTGCCCCGGTTTCCCCGGCCTGTCGGCGCCACTGGATTCGCGTATATATGGGCATGGTATGACATCATCATCATATCCATATTTGAATATGACATGACATCACTGTGCCCATTTAACGTGGCAATTCACATTTTGTCACGTAACTTTTGATAGAGTGGTTATGAATATAAAGAAAGGGGAAAAACATCTTGAAAAAAGTTAATGTTTAATAAAGAAAAAAAATAAATTCAATTTTAATGTCAATTTTTTGTCTTCATATTCTGTCTTCCACTATCAGCTACAGTGAATATATCTACCCCATGGCATTATGATTTTAATCCGTAGCCTTAGAAGTAGTAGTACTGTAGTATAGTATAATTTTAATTATAAGATGGATTCTTCCAACCCCTCGTTTGGTGATACAAGTTGTCGAAATATGTTTGAAAGAAACTTAGCTCTAATATCTCTCTGTTTCTTAAGTTAAATGCTCAAAGGCAGACAAACAGGCATGAAAATAGCTGATCTCTACTATAATAGTTGGATTGCTCATTGGCTTGTTTTAATGAAGCCACTGGCGCCATTTGCAAATACTAAAGTGATCAGCTGTGAACACTAAAACAATTCCGATTAAGTAACTGACTAGACAAAACCGTGATCATTATCACATCATTAAGGAAACATTCAGCCAAGTTGGAGATGTGCAACTGTCACCTATGACCCAACAGATTTAATACTCAATCATAAAATGATGTGTTACATTCTTCTGGATATGGTTTATGCAATTGTTGTGTCTGCATCAAACAATTTAATTTTTTTATGGGGTGCATGGCATTAAGGAAGTGTAGTGGGAGCTAACTAGCTAAAAAGTTTATTGGTAATTCTTAACTATTTGAGTGTATTTCTTTTCCTCAATTATTCATTATCAGTAAGAGAGAGCGCTGGGGACGCAAGCTTTACCTGGTGGTGTTTCACCACCCACCCCCCCCTCCCACACTTCCCCATATAATATGCCATTGTTTAAGCAGTGGCGGACTAGAATTTTCCTGACGGCAGAACAACGCCCCCAACAGGCAGGATACTCCGACCTGAGCTAATGGAGGGTTGTCGCCCTTCCCAATGAGAAAATTTTGTAAAAAAATAAGCCGCTAGATGCTCATACAGGGCATCTTGACCTAAGGATGGTGTTTTTGTATCTCACTGGGGTCCAAACTATTCATTTATATAGGCCTATCCAATTCAGGCCAACATTTGATATGTTCCTAAATGTTTTAAAATATTTTTTTATCCCCGACGAATCAGTCCTAACTTCCCCAGCAGGGGAAAAGCCTCCCCGACGGGGGGTTGTAGCCCCTCCTAGTTCCCCCACTGTGTTTAATTGGTTGCTTTCAATGATATGGTTAGTGTTTTAGTGTGAATGTTCAGGTTATCGCATGGGACCAAACCCTTGGGTGTAGTAGCCTAGTGCTATGCAGCAGTCTAGCAGTCAGTTTTGATGACTAATGACTCTATAATCTCTGAAGTCTGCCATGATATATTAGGAGATTGTTATATCTCTTGTTGGGCTCTTACTCACAATTTCTTTTATTTGTATCACGTCCAACAGCTAACAACAAAATAGTTGTATTAAAAATGTAGATGACATTGATAGTCTGGCATCTGATTCAACAGACTGCATCATTTAATCAGACTTGAAATAGAGTATTTGTTAACTGGCAAAAGACTTAGAAAGACACACAGTTTGATCAGGATATGTCTGAAACAAAGTTCCTGTACATTTGTTATTATATTTATATCTGATGATGTCTGATTAAACAGACAAACTTTGGAATGTATTCCTGGATTTTTGATATGTACTTTATGGTCATTTAGTGGTAATGATGCATAGTGGGGTAAAAATTCTTAGGTAGTATTCTTACTGTCCCCTGGAATCCACTTGGATTGTAAATTTACCATCCATCAGGCACTTGATTTAAGTCCTGTATGGAGAGAGGGAAATATACCCTAGATAAACGAATAGTAACTAGCACAAGAATGTGACTTGTGTTCCATTTGGATTAAACCCCAAAGCCTTTAACCAATAGTCATTACCTCTGCCAAGGAGGCTATATTTTCACTGCTGTCTGTCTGTCTTTCTGTTTGTTAGCAAGACTACGCAAAAAAAAAACTAACGAATGGATCATCATAAAATTTAGTGGAATTGTACAGAATAATCAAAGAAAGACACCTTTCAATTTTCAGAAGAAAAAGTCAAAAGACAAGGTCAAGTTCACAGAATTCAATTTTTTACTCTTGACCATAAAAGGAAATGATGGAATTGTCTCTCGCAGTCAGCAGCACTCAAGAATACAATATGCCTGAATACTGCGGGGCAATTCCATTATTTTCTTGAGGGTAGGCTGCAGTTTTGCCCATCATACACAGCCTGCATATTGTTGGTATAGGTCGGAGGTATGCACACACTGGAGTGACTGCACTAGTTCTTATTAGTGTCTCTTCTCTTATGTCTCATGTAAATCTCATACAAAAGAATTTGTATTTATTGTTTGCAAGGTATAAGGCCCAATAAAAAAAAAAAATTAGTTTATCACCCTCATGCGCATGTCTTCTGTCGTACCGGGAAAAAAAATATTTTTTGAAAAAAAAAAATTTTTTTCTTGAAAAACCCAAGGGTGAAAAAAAAAACCCTCCCTTCCTCATCACTCTTCCAGCCTAGATTTGGTGATAAACTAATATTATTTTTTATAGGGCCTAAAAGCAAGTTTAAAATTTTAGGAAGTCATTGAATACCATTGAGATATTTTTAACTGTACATTGGAAAACAATGTTTAAATGTAACTATTGATGCTGTTTGCAAGACTGGCTGTGGTCATATCGTGCATGAGCTAACTTCCATCTTTATTATGTTAACTAATAAAATTTAAAAAGTTTAAAAAGTTTAGTCAATGGTAAAATTTTCTACCAGTAGCATTCAATTTGCTATCTCTGATTTTTCTTCAAGAAATTGTCATTTCTAGGAATTTTGTTTTGTAATCTAACTCATCTTCCCAAGATGGAGTCCAACTGACTTGCAGAATGTCCATTCAAATATTCTCCATTTGTAGTTACCGTAACCAAGATATTTACTTGTTAAGTTGAATCTTTAAATTGAAAGCGATGAGTGGGTAATTTGCTGAGCAGCTGTTTGCCAAAACAGTACAGTTTAATTCTATTATCTGTCAAACCTGATTGGATGATTTTTCGTATCAACAGGCAGAAGGACAAACAGATGACTAAAACTCATACCGATATGAATTTATTAGATTTGTTCAAAGAGGATAGGAAATTTGTAGTGAAATATTTGGTGTTGAAGTGTTATACCATAAAAGTGACATAAATTATGGAACAAGGTGTTTAGGTGTCTGAACTACAAAAAAGGTGTAATTTAATTATAACACTTGCGATACTATTGGTGATAACATCTGGAAAATACCACCCCCTCCCCTCCAAAAGTACTAAATCAGTGAATTGCATTTTATAGCAGTTATCAACTTTTGATAAGGTTGGTCTGGCATCGTATTTTACAAGACCTGAAATATATTAAGATATTCTGTGGTGGTGGGGAAGGTAGGGTGGGGAACTTATATAGTGGATGCCCTATGCTTCACAGAGAGGGCTGGTGGGGAGAGGGGAAGTATTTGATCAAGTAAGGCAAATTCAGTTTTTTAGGAACAGGTAAATGTGTCTTATAGAAAGGAAAGTGTTTTCTAATTATTTATTTATTACATGTTCAGCACAAAAATCACAAATCGGAAAATGGCAAGGGGACACCATGGGCTAATAGCCTGACACAAGTTGTGGGTATCTTCTAAGCCTCTGGCTAAATAAACATACAGTAAATTACAAATCAGCACAGAGGCAAAGATGATACATCAGATTAAAAAAAAAAACCTATAAAAAGATAGATAAATAAAATATAACAAAAATAGATAAAAGTTAAAATTGGGCTTTAGAGGATTTCTCTCTGCAAATTGCAACTGTTAAAATACCAATAAAACTAAGCCTACAAAATTTACGATGCTCAAATTTGGAAGAGTTAAAAAATTATAATTTTCACTAAACAATAAACTGTAAAGTACAAATTCTTGATATATGTGGTTTTTAATTGTCATACTTTTGGTTTACCAGGGCAACACATCAACCAAGCAAAAGTACCAAACTTAACATGAATTTGACGTGAACTATTTTTGTGTTGTATTTCACTATATATCTGTTATGATTTTATTTATATACCACCATATAGAAAAATAAGTACACACAATCAGTACACGAGAAATTGATAGTGACAGAACATAATGAGTAGCAAGAGTTACAGATTGGTCAGGTGACTTATGAACCCCAGCAGACACCCAGGGGACTTAATTAGGCTCAACTGGCCTCACACTAGCAGACACCCTGGGGGATTGTCAGTGTAGTCCCCTAAAGCACCACAATCATGGGTGGAATTATAACTAAAATGACTAAGCAACATAGATAATAATACATGCCTCCTCAAGGTTTTTGATGAGCCTGATTGTTTCACTTTTGTCATTGCTGGCAACTTCTGATGCTTTGTTCTTTTCTTTTGTCATTTGCTGGCAAATTACAATTTTCTTTGTTTATTCCTTTGTCATTGATAGTAACTTTCCATGCCATTTTCATCCCATTTTCATTGCTGGGATCCCATTTCATAACTTCCAATGCTTTTTTCATCACTTTTTGTCTCTATACCCCATTGGGGACGAATTTTTTTTTTTTTATTGCTGGCGACTTCCGTCACTTTGTTCATCAAATTTTTTTTATTGTTAGCAACTTCCATCACTTTGTTCATCACTATTTTTTTTTATTGTTTTACAACTTCCAATGCTTTGTTCATCGTGCTTTGTTCATCGCTTTTTTTAAATTTCTTGCAACTTTCATCACTTTGTTCATCCCATTTTTTTTATTGCTGGTAAGTTCCATCACTTTGTTCATCACTTTTATTGTTGCTGGCACCCTCTGATGCTTTGTTATCACTTTCATTTAGTTGTTTGAAACGCCCAACATTCAATGGTTTGTTCATCATTACTTTTTTATTTGCTGTCAAATTCAAAAGTTCTGTTCATCACTTTTGTCGATGGTTGCATGCTCCAATGCTTTGTACTTTCTTCATCTTTCTCGATTAAAAATTTGTGACATCTTTTAAACACTTTCTTCATCACTTTAGTCATATCTGGTAACCATTCACATAATTATCGATCCCTTCCACTTCAACTCTGTGCCTCCATCAGCCCCCCCCCCCCAATTCAGTAATCGTAGAAACACCATTTTGATTTGTTTCTGCTCTTTAGTTTTTATGACCTGTACACTTAAAACTGATATTTGTTTTTTGGGATTCTAGCCAAATAACCCAATTAACAAATTTATTGTGGTAAAAAACTCAAGGGCAAATACTAATCTGATAGTGGTTTTGGAGAGCTGGGGTTACTAGCGTGTGAGTATATCCGGTGTAACTTGCCAAAGAAGGGAGAGGTCCTGTCAAACGTTTCCATTTTACTGACATGTATTCAGTTGCGTTGGTGGAGAAAGGATTCCACTTGCACGGATAAGGGGCAATGGGGTCTCTCCTTAACAGAACAAAGTGTTTAGGATTCAAATTGAATGGGGAAAATATATTGGATGCAGAATAATAGTTTGTTATTGCACAATAGTAGGCTATTCTGTGAAATAATTCTTCAGAACAGCATTCTACAGTATTGGGAATCTAAATAATAATTTCATATCGGACAATAGTATGCTATTCTGAAATGGAATAAAAAACTTCAGAAAGATGAGCTGAACATAACTTAGCAAATTAAATCTAACCCATAGAACTGACCTGAAGTGATATGGGGATAAACTTTCCAACAAACGCCTTTAATTCATGCATTTTCATTGGTCAATTCCATTTCCCCACCATGCAAGGATTAGGAAGACAAATATGCACCTGTTTGTTTTTCAATAGGTTTGGCTTTTCATATGAAAAAAGAATAGATGATTTCATAATAAGTTTAATTTGTCAATCTCATAGGCAGACAAAGTTTCGCAAATTCCCACAGAGGTAGAGGACACATTGAATCCGAGCCAAGGGACAAAAACATGTTGATAGATGGACGTACTGTATTTACCGAGGAGTGGTTTTGTGGGAATATATTTTGCTCTTCATTTTCCTCATGACTCTGCGTAAATTTTGTCTATTATAATAAATTAAGCATTTATTGGAAAGAAAGTTATGTGAAGCTACAGTGATTCAGGATTTCCTATCTCAAAGGGCTAGATATTGTCATTAATGTCCCTTGATTGAAACTTGCTAGTAACTGTTAATTGTCACTTGTCGCTGCATATTTTGAGATCTGGAATTGTGGTTTCGATTGTAAGACGTTTGCTCTTGTACTTATACCACGTTGGCTGAAGCTTATTTAAAAGCATGCAGTAGATCCTGTAATTGGTGACCTTATTTGATTAAGGAGACATAAGGAAATAATTATTCAAGACCCATTTACTTTATTATTAGGATCAGGTTTATAAGAGATCAGTGTGATTGAAATAGTTTATTAATTTAATAATTAATAAATTATAAAAGAAATAAATTAAAAAAAAAAAATTATTATTAATTATTAATTTATTAATTTAATTTTTATTTATTTATTTGTTTATCTATTGGTTTTATTGATTTTGTTACAAACTTGGTGCCCATAAATGCTTGACCTCAGCTTTAATGTTGTCAATCCACTACCATACACCATAGGCTATTTCTATTTATTGGTATAAAAAAAACAAAGAAATGAATTTACAATATAAATGGAAGAAAATAACAAGACATCAGACAAATTAAATTTATGTCTAAACTAAGACATGCACATATATAAAGGATTATAAATATGAATTATAATACATTAATAATATAAGAAAAATAAAACATAAAATGTTATATAGAATGTTATAATGCAAGGTGATAATTGAATTGTAATTCTCATTTGCAACACATAGTTCGCTCTTCTGTTCCACTAAGTTCACTCAAGTTAACAACATCTGGTGGTTTGAACAAGGCTTCTCATCTATAAGAACTAACTGGGCCCAACATTACATAATGTGTGTGAATAAATAATATCTTTAGAGACAGCTCAATTTTAGGAATATTAGATGATAGAATTTTTAACCTAATTTAAGAAATTCAAAATTGAAATAAATAGCATTACCAGTATTAGTAAAGTTTGATTAGTCCTTGACAGACAAAAAAAAACTTGTGTTTTTATAATGTCTAAAGAGCATCATATCCTGTAACAGGCAGGTCATTTACATAGAATTAAATTAAAACAGTAATTCTTTTAGAATTAGCATGCATCTGTGTTGTAACAAGGAGTATGAAATTTATATGTGAGGCATGTTGTGGCGAAATGGTTAAGTTGTCGCACAGGCCAGTATTGAGTAAATGAGCTATAAAATATGGAAGCTCAAAAAATTGCCTAAAAATCCAAATGTTTTTTTCACTATAGATCAACAGTTTAATGTCTTATTAATCATGTCCCAAGTATTAGTTCTGGAAGTGGTCAACAAATTGTTTATTTAATATTATTAATAATAATAATAACTTTGGAAGGCAATTACTCAAAATCATGTTTATCTTGACTCTAAGAGTGCCGTATTTTCACTTTCCAATAACTTAGGCTTGAAAAGTCCAATTTCAAGAAATGACCCCTCATTTTAAGGATAACATACTCAGGTATATGAAAATACTGTACCAATAACTTGAATTTCAAATTTTGCTACAACTTAGCCATTTTGCCACAACATGCCTCATGTACTCGGTCTAAAGTAAAGATACTTATCAGAGATAAAAACATTCTTTTGGGAGGATGGTTTGTGCTTTGATAATTCATATAATCCATGTACGATCTTAAGTGCTATTGAAACTTTAGTAATTACTTCCTTAGCATAAGTTTACAATACTCACCTAGGGGCCTTGAATAATGAATTTACAACAGCAAGTCAATATAGCATAACTTAAGCATAACGCCTATTTGTTAACACAGTGTTTTTGTGATGATTAGTGAGACCATTCTCCAACCCTAGATAAACGCTTTTATTTAGATACAAAGTTTGAAGTTGTATTCAACATATGCTATTAATCTAAATTTTAGTAAAATGATAATTTCAAATACATTAAAATGGAAAATTTAATGAGCTCCCCTGATCCCACAGGGGGTTTTCCCCATTGACCCTTACTTGATGTACAATGTGAGCCCTTTGTTTTGGATTCATGTCGGACCTATTTGACCCCTTTCAGCAATTTCCTAGGTCACCTACCAGTTTAGCTTTCGGGAGATAAGTTGCTGGTTCTGTTGGTATTCTTCATAAGTTTTATTGACTTGTTTGTATTCCCATACTGTCATCTGGAGTGGTACTTCATGTTTTCAGTTGGATTAAGTACATCATTAATGAGCTTAATAGCAGCAACATGAAAGGAATCCCTATCAGTAGTGGCGCCATGATTTACAAGGGGAGAAGCGGACCGACAGGTCTTAGAATTTCTGGCTGAGTTTGGTTTGGGGATCAGGGAAAAGCAAAGTCCTGGGTGGAGGTCCGGGGGAATAAGACTACTGATGACTAGAAATACTGGACAATTTTGGCCATATTTGTATTGGTTGTTCTGAGAAGCTATAGAATACTGTATGTTGATGTCCAAAACAGTATCTGCTAAAGAAAAATTGCGTTTTTGCTTAAGCTCCTAGCTCCCTATAATTGCTGCTTGAAGAAATGATTGCATTATTACAAATACAGTAGTCAAGCGGTTGGCAATTATTTATAAATGTTTATATAAATTTATCAACATTTTTTATGTGAATACTGCAATACATTTTATGGAACTAGATTAGGATATCATAATAATCAGCATCATCATCATCATCATTATCATCATCTTTATAATCATCAAAATCGTAATTCTTATTATCATTATGTATAGTTTATCATCATAATAATCGTCACAAATCAAAATCATCATCATCATTTTCATCATCAGTATCATTGTAGTAGTAGGCCTACTGATGTACAGTACCATATAGCAGACCTCTTTGGCAAATAACACTGACAAACAATAACACTTTGTCTGCCAATGTGTCTCCTACAAGGATGCCCACTGTTAAAGTCAATGATGAATTATTGGAACATATTGGGATGGTTGTCACTAGATGGCATGCCACCAGCAGACCATTTTGTCAGTCTCAGTCACATTATTATTGAAGATAACTTCTTTGAAATTATAGAAATTCTTTATGTGATGAATGGGTGATTCTGAATTCTGCTAACTACAGTGCATTTATAGGAGTAGGCCTATATGATTACTATGTTAGACAGTGCTCACATGAGTCAACAACATTAAAAACGGGTCAGTGATTTACTCTACTCAAATTAATAATTACATTTTGTGTAGTAATGTTTAATATAGGTTAATGGAGACTTTTGTTATACCTTGTTTAGCGACCTGCCAACTGCAAATATTGATGGTTTCAAATAAAAATAAAATTGTTGTTTTTGGCCAATTAGCGCACCCGACAATTTAAAAAAAAAATTTTGATTACGCCCTCTGCTGCCATGAAATCTCCAAAGGTTTCTTCCTAATTATATAAATTTGAAGTATTTAACCATATTTTACATTCACCAATAAAACTTTATTTTTATTTTCTTCTTCTGGATGTTTTTGGCAAAAATATTTGCTAAATAAGAAAAATAAAATTTTATTTTTATTTTTATTCCGCCCTCCTCCGATGATCTTTAAAAAAAAAAACGCGAAACAAGGTATAAAAAAAAGTCTTGCCCTAACATGTTTTACAAATCTGCAACCATACAATTACTGTTATTATATATTGCATAATTAGTACAATATATTAATACCGGTAATATTAATAAAGATAAAATGATTCAATGTCTTACATTATCCATAAGTTTGTTATTGATTGTTCTCAAAAAGTAACTTTGTTACTTACATTCTAATTTATGATTGCTAAAAATAAAATGCAGCAGTCTAGATTTAAAGGTGATAATTTAACTGTCAAGGTTACAAAAAAATTGACCTAAAAACGTTGATGAACGTAATAAAATATTGAATTAGAAGATATATCTGCACGATGTAAGCTGATCTGTCTATATTCCTAATATTCTAGGAAATCTTATCAATTTAATTTTGCTGATGCCGACAAATTTAATTATGTCTGTCTGTGTCTTAAGTGTCTTCACAATGCTGAAAACCGTGGATTGTTGCTGCATGTGACAACCAATGATCTGTAAGAAAGTATCTGTAGACAGAGGGGTCTGACTATATCCGATGGAGCTCAGTGGGTGTCTAGGAGTGAAGCCCTAATGGGAGCCCAGGGGACTAATAATAATATAAGTTCCCTAAAACACCCAGAAAAACTGGGCATTTCTGGGTTATTTTATGCTCTTCTGAGATGTATCATCTTTAATCTGCTATCGCCTTACAGCATAGCATTTCTGCAAATATAAAATAGATCAATTATTTGCCAGGGGCAGCAGAATTTCAATTCTTTCTGGGTCCAACTGTTTGTTTATGGGCATAATTTTTGTTATTGATTGTTGAGATCCATGTATAATGTATGCTTTCTCCTTCTGAGATGTATTAGATGTTATTCCCACCACGGGCCTACACTCCCCACCCCCACACCCAAAAAATATTTTTGGCCTGCCAGATGGGATCTTACACACCCTTTCACCTCCTATCTAGTCCTGTAGTCCCCTCTTCAATTTCCTCATTCAACTTAACAGTTCCTCCCACTTTTTTTAGTGCATACTTACTCGATCTCCTCTACAAAACAGTTGTAAAATTCAGTAACTATCAAATATAGTTGTAAATGATTAGATACAACACTGTGTAGAAAGGCCTGACGTTGTGTATTTGATCTTAAATTGACCTCAAATTATAGCTATAACCATTTGCCATTTATGACCACTGTTCCATCTGAAGTGTAGTAAAAGGTTTTCATTTCACAAGAACCTTGATATCCTTTCCACCCCAGAATTTCACTTTTATACCTCAACACAAGTTGTACTTTTATGGAATGCTGCTATACATAGCACAGATTTTAACAATTTTAGCTTAACTTTAATACCTTGTCTTTAAAGGTATTAAATGCTTACAACCTGTGTCAAATATTCAATTTTTAGAAAATAAAATCTTTCAATTTTATAGAAGTTGATATGGGCTTTTTCAGATTGTGATTTATTTTTAATTTTTATTTTGTTGGATTTGATTGACATCCAATTTTCTGCAAATCTTATACATTAATCATACAAAAGCAAAAAAAAAAATCATGTTCTAAGGATACATATTTACTGCAGCACTAACTATATTTCATGAAGATCAGACCTTAATCATCAAACAGACTTGACTTGATGTCTCTATAATAATAGCTTAATTCTTTATTCACAGTTAAACTTGACTCTAGCAGAAATTATGAAGTTTTTTTCAGCAAGGCAGTGTCCTTAAAAGTACTTAAATCAAAGAAAATTGCACATTAAAACTTAAAACATGTAAATCACAATAATAGTAACACTATCGTATTAAAGATAAAGTGCAATTAAAACTACACATATACACAATAAACTTAATAATTACTGGTAAACATTAATGCTGGTAAAACTATAATAAATACACATTAAAATTTAATTTGAATTAAAACAATAAAAATATTAGTTAAACATCACAAAATGTTTCTGTTTGTTTTCCTATGTTACAGCCCATGTTTGTTTATAATTTCCATTTTTAATTGCAGATAATTCAAGTGTCTATTAGTCAGTTAAAAAACAAAATTGCGCTGCTTTGAAATTGCGAGTTCAGGGTGATTTAAATTATAATGAATTAACATTATCCTTATGATATCACACATGTGAATAAATGTACCGCTACTGAATATGAGTTGTTCCTAGCAAAACCTTGAATTCTCATGACTAAGAATTTGTAATATTGCACCAATATGATCTTGATGATAAATATTAAGTTGAACTACACGTTTTTGTTCATTTTGGTCTGCCTCTCTGCTTTGTCTACTGCATAAAATCCGACAGAATTTGACATTTGAAAAGAACCTGGAATGGTGGAAAAGGGTGGTTATGCCCCTTTCCCCCAGTTTTTCATCAAATACCCTTTTTGTGTCTTATAAAAGTTACATATCAGGGCTTGTGATTTGAGGCGAGCAATTGCACTTCCCTAAAATCCTCTTAAGGGGTATGAAAAACAGAGCACCTTACGTTTGAAATTAACCCACCTGAAATCTAGTAAAAACCCAAAATACTGTGGCCATGTGTACTGCTAGGATGTATTTTGTATTGCTTTGAACTTTAACACCACTTAGATAACCGCAGTTGTAATTATGTGTACACTGACTATTCCACAGAAGTTTAAATTTCCCTCTACCCAAAGCAGGGGTTTAGCCAGAAAAATGATATATGCCATCCAGAATGGAAGCCAGTGGGCGTGGCACTGAACTGATGGGCGGGTCACGCCCACTTGGGGCCATGCCCATGGGAATGCCTACCGAATAATGGTACTCAAACAACGTACATTTAATCAATAAATGTTGTTTTTATTAAATGTAAATATGATTTAGCTTTAGTTTAATGTAACATTTGATAGATTTGAAGAATATAAAGAATTTGCTAAAGGTACACCAGGCCCAATTATGCTAGGCTGAGCTGATTAGGCCAAGCTGTCCAAGCATTCACAGTAAATGTGGCCGTCCTAAATAATTGTAGGCCGTCCAAAAGATGGCCAGACGGCTCACTGGCTAAGACTATGACCCAAAGTAATCACTCAACTAAACAAAATTAGGTGTGTTTTTTTTAGATCACCCGCCATTTTCAAATATCAAGCCATGCCATATCAAAAAATGTTTTCCTCAGGACCCTGGCTTAGAAGTAGTTATTTGTATTAATTTAATGTTTGCTAAGAAAATTGACCCATTATTTTATTTTCATATTATTAGTTTTTTATTTTACTGAATATAAAATCAAAGAGTGTTCAATAAATATGATTTCACCTTGAACTTTACTCCTGATTTCTCAATGTACAGTCTTATCAAAGTGAAAAACAGTTGCGGTACCAAGTGGGATAATTTTAAAACCCCTCTTTCTTTCCTTTTCTCCACCCCCTAATTTCCTCCAATAAAATTAACAATTTTTAAAGAAATAAAATAGGTCTGATAAATCTAAATGTAGGTCCTGACACAACAACATACCAGTGAAACTTATTAATTGAAATTTCCTTATAACGCTGTATATCTGAAGTTTCAGTACTGTTACTGCTAAAAAGGAACTATTAAAATTGTCGGCATTGAATTGATAAAGGAATAGACATGATTGTTTTTGATGAGAAAATAAATAGTTGTACCCTCAGGCCATTGTTTTCTACAATTCCATAATGTGATGAAAGGTGGAATCCTTGTGCTGTTGGGAATTCATCGAATTGCCTGCAGCATTATGGGTTTGACAGTATATCTGAATGATAGCCAATAACATAACACATGGCCTTGGTGATGATTTGCAACAATCATGCCATGTGTCATTTTTATCCACATAGTTCAATGTTCTTTTTTTATAACTCCATGGGAACACCATTATTTTTCTTGGTCATTTCAAAAATTTGCGGCGTATGTATTTTAGGATGAACATTTGCTGGTAACATTTGCTCATTCACTTTCAATGTCCCAGTTGGTTGACTCCATTACATGATAAAGAGTCCTTATTGTACAAATCATTTCCAGATATATTGTGTATTGAAAAACGTCATACTTACATCACAGCATTTATTCGCTATTTCACGAAGATCAGAGCGCTCGAAGCGTAGACTATAGTAGTTTATACAGTGTCTGTTTGTGTTTGAGCTACCTGGTAAACTGGTGTCAGCTAATCTTGTTTGTTCACAGCAGGGGTTGTATAGACTTGTACACTTGGGTACACCCATCTGGAAAGATGTACTGGGTTCTTTATAGTGCACTTGAGTCACTGTACCACTTTAAAAAAAAAAAAAGGGTTTGAATCAAAGTCCAATAAGCTATCTATACAGTTAAAGTTGTGTTCACGTAGTAGTGTTGGGGATATGCCTCCACTGTGCCTTCCAAAAAAGGGTCTGTGCTATCTAGAGCCTGCCTTGTGGCAAACTTCTGGATACTGTGCCACTGGATCTCTACCTCTTTCTAGAATACAAGTTTCATTTATATTAATTAGTTTTTCATAGACTTTATTTTCACTGCATGTTTTATACATTAAATTGAAATGGATATGTTTTTACACTGTTATACTGTGGCGTTCAGGTATTAAAGCTCTTGTCTCCTTCAGGGGATTTATTTTCAGGATTGAAGGAAATCGTTTAGTGGAAGTGTTGATATCGCTGCACTTAAATGCTGCGATAAGAATATCCTCTGCAGAACTAGGACACACTTCAGCTCAGTGCCTCAGGACTCAACTATAATTCAGATGTTCAGAATAGGAAAAATATAGTGTCAAAGGAGAAGGACACAAATAGTAATAATATATTTTTAATTTAAGGATGTATTATCCCTTGAAAATGAAAAAAAAAATCATAAAAAATTATTTTTAAATAAACTTGCTCATTTTGTAGTAACATACGAATGTTTTAATAACTTGACCATAGAAATTATTGAATTAAAAATAATAAAATACTTCCAGTGACTGGAAGTTTTTCTATCATTTTTTGCTGTAAAATTATGGGTAGGCATTTTTTAAATACACTAATTTCTATGTTTAAGTAAAATTAATTAGCCAGTCAGAAAACACACATTTGCATTCATTTTTATTACTTAACAAGTGAATATGAATTCTGTTTTTCTGCTGTTCTTTCTAGCATAAATTACATCAATTTTTTTTTAGTTTAAGTATGTATTTTTTTTTTAACTTTTGAAATACAAGTGCAAAAAATTAAAAACACTCGCCCACACCAACACCAGCACAAACAAAAATGCTCAAATTATTGTGTTGAAGAAACAGATAGAAATGATGATTTTGGTTTGGAGATGATGTTGCAGAATCTGATCTATGTTTCAGCTGAAAAAAATACTACTAAGTTGCATAGTTGTAAGTTCCCCTTCTCATTTTATTTAGTTCAACCTTAGTTTACCTAATTAATGAAAGTCATGAAAGTATAGAAGCAGAAGAAAGGATTGATAATGATATGAATATGGTAGGCCTACATTGGGTTCATAACTGGGGCGGGGAGGGGGATTGGCTGATCTCTTTTCCAAACCACCTACCCAAGCCATCCCTTCCTTATCACCATGAAAATGATGATGAAATGAACTATTTACATGCTAGATTACTTTAGGAATTTGCAGTGGCGTAGCTCAAAGCCTTGAATTTGGGGGGGGGGGAACGCTGATGGGGGTGGAGGCTGATGTGGGTGCAAATGTGAAGTGGGAAGGGGGGCTCGATGCAAAATATGGTAATTTTAGGTGATTTTTAATTACTTGACCTTGATTTATTTTGGGGGAGGGGAGACTGTGGGTACACAAGTAATTTTTGGGGGCATTCACCCCCCATGCCCTTCCATAGATACACCACTGGGAATTTCCCCCTATCCCCTTCCCCATAGGTATTAGCTCCTGGACCCCACCAGGGCATCTAGGCATTCAATAGGTCTCTGACTCTCATAGCCTATAAGGAATCTTGGTTACTGTCCTACGTACATGATTCTCCCTTTGTGTTTTTCATAAAAGATGAAATGTCTGGAGCAGTACTAGCTAGTCTTCTGGTGTAGACCTTGTTTCGTGCTCCATATTTCAATAAATTGTTCCCCAAAGATTTCCATTTAACATTGCCAGCCTGGGAGATGTAATTGAAACTTTGCAAGTGTATCAAACAGAAACCAAAATACTGTAACTTAGGCACCTGTTTGTAGAAATGATCATAATAATTTGAGTATATTAAAGTCATAGTTCATAATAGTGCATATTAGTTCACATTTTGTGTCCTTCCTTTCAAATTGACATATAATTTCTCAAGGGTTAAAGAAAAAATGCACATGAACATATTCATAAAACTTAAAAGGTTACAGTACAGATCATTATTGGCACCAAGGATAAAACAGGTTTAATGTTTTCATTGGACAGTTTGAAACCCCTCTTAATTTATCTGGGAGCTAGCAAAAGAAGGTGAACCCCAGTTTGTCTATAGAAGGTTTGATCTCCCTGTATGATTGTTAGATCGTCAGATCCATTAAAAATATACATACATTAGGGAGTCAGGATTTCTAGTCAAAGTGAAATAAAAACATGGGAAATTTTTTTTAATTTTTCAAAAAAAAAACAAAAAAAACAAAACAAAAAAGAACTATTAACACCTGTTGCACAAGTGATCAAGGTATGAATATAATGATCTGTCTCATTTAATTTAATATAAAGATTTAATCCCCAAAACAGACTTCAGCTGTTCATTATTCAAAAAAATTACAAGGCACTTATGTATGTGAAGCTCATGACCCTTTTAAATATACATAACACTGTTAATAATAGAATATAAAGAGATTTTTTCTATGAGAGTATTTTTCTGCTTTCTTCAAAATATATCTTTTTTTAACAGTGTAAATTACAAATCATTGTAATTTACAGTGTGAATTCCTTTGAACTCCTGGTTCATATTATTTAATTTTTTTTACCAAACAACCAAGATTAATATCAATTCTTCAAATGATAATTAGAAATGCTTGTAGGTATCTTGGGAAGCCACAATCTTAATGCACCATTTGCTTCCAATTACTGCATCACCGAATAGTTTCATATTCTGGTTTTTCAACTTCTATGTCATTGTACTTCAAAAAAAGTATAGAGAAATGCAACGTTCAATAGCGCGGCTGTCTTTTGGATGAGACATTAGCCATTGGTCCTATGTGTATTATGGC
>NW_022737223.1:243238-338645 GCF_011630105.1 Anneissia japonica | reverse complement strand
CCTGTTGCACAAGTGATCAAGGTATGAATATAATGATCTGTCTCATTTAATTTAATATAAAGATTTAATCCCCAAAACAGACTTCAGCTGTTCATTATTCAAAAAAATTACAAGGCACTTATGTATGTGAAGTTCATGACCCTTTTAAATATACATAACACTGTTAATAATGGAATATAAAGAGATTTTTCCTATGAGAGTATTTTTCTGCTTTCTTCAAAATATATCTTTTTTTAACAGTGTAAATTACAAATCATTGTAATTTACAGTGTGAATTCCTTTGAACTCCTAATTTTTCACTGGTTGATATTATTTAATTTTTTTTACCAAACAACCAAGATTAAGATCAGTTCTTCAAATGATAATTAGAAATGCTTGTAGGTATCTTGGGAAGCCATAATCTTAATGCACCATTTGCTTCCAATTACTGCATCACCGAATAGTTTCATATTCTGGTTTTTCAACTTTTATGTCATTGTACTTCAAAAAAAGTATGAAATGCAGCGTTCAATAGCGCGGCTGTCTTTTGGATGAGACATTAGCCATTGGTCCTATGTGTATTATGGCCATAGAGGTATAATAAGAATACTAGAGCGCTAACTGCAATGTATTCGATGTTCGAAATACGCAGAGCTGTGTGTGTGTACCATTCAAGATGGCTGCCATAGATTTAGCCAATCAAATTTCGCCTAAGCGCCATCGTTTGCAATTGCGCCCTCAATTTATACAGAAAGTTCAGTACAGCTAGTTACCCGTATGTTTGAAACTCGAGCGTTGCGGTGTATGGGTGTAATGTATACGATTTTAATTTTCATTCCTTGGTACTTTATTTTTGAATAGGATGCTCCACTTGGCCTCGTTTTGGCTACGATAGTTTACTAATTTGTTATTACCATTACTCATTATCATTAATGAAATAATAGTCAGTCAGAGGGCTTATTTATGGTAATAATATGTATACTAAGCCTGAAGGTGGCGCTTTACTACGACAGCCATCTTGAATGGTACACATACATAACTCTGCATTGCTCCGCCATCTTGTCAGCACTCTAGTTGTTTAATAGCTCTATGATTATGGCACAAGTGCAATAATGGCCCATGCGCATGTTAAAGAATGCAGTACACTCTTTGGAAAAGAGAAGGGGACTGTCTCCCAATATACTGCCAAATGCCCACCAGGTGGGCGAGCCCAACTATAAATAAATCTCTTGACTGTAGTCGGTTACCTATGACCGAGTGTATCTTGCATAAAAGAAAAATCTAGTTAACAAGCAGATAAGCACTTATTTTACATGTTATGTAAGTGTCCCTTTAAGTCTACCTATTCCACAGTGAAATTCCTCTGTCAACTTTATTAGGAAAAGGTTGTAACTCAGAATCAATCAGGTGTTATTAATGGGTCCTCTTAGGTATTGCTGATGTAATAGAGCCAAGGTAGACTGGTTTCAGCAACCCCCTCCCCTATTCAAAAGTGTAAATCATCATTTTGTATTCGTAAATCATAGCCTCTTTCTAACAAATGCTAAATCAATATCCTAGGACCATTACTTTTAATTAGTATACCAAGGTATATCCTTCATTCATAATGAAATTAAAAAAATGACAACATTATTTTATTGGAGTTTAAAAAATTGAATTGTGAAAAAAGATGTTTACAGTATAAATGACATAAATGTACATAAAAACTACAATGGCAAAAAAAAAAAATAATGAAAATTACATTCATTGTATTTTCATTATCATCATTATTTTTATTTTTATTATTTTCATTCTCAAAATTTGACTGGGTCCTAGGATAATCCTAGGTTGATCCAATGAAGTTGCTGCCCAAGAAGGTTAGGCCTATATAGTTCTTCTGGTAAGGATTACTGCAGTTCCTCCAGTATGCTATGTACTGTACCCCTTACTTTTCACCTAATTTTATATAGTAGGATTTCCACCAAGCAAAAGCTCAGGATATGATTTGAGTGAGTAGCCCAGCTGACTTGCACATATTTTCCAAAAAAAAAAAAGAAAAAAAAAAAAAAATCAAAGGTTGGATTTGCAATGTTGAAAAATTGCCTTTTGATTGGCCATCCTAAAGCTCTGTCTACACTATCAAATTATATATAACGAAAAACTGTTGTATGCCCATATATAGTCATGATGTGCCTATATATGGTCATGATGTGATTAGGCATTTAGGCATGTCACATGCTTTGTCAATTAAAATTTAATAGTCTGGACAGAATTTTACAATTATAGATAATGTTGTCTGTCCAATTAAAAATATATTTTAATTAATATCCATTAGAATTTTTAGTCTTATTTTTCTGCAACACAATTTGATTTCATTTATTTTGCAAAGAAACAACAAAGTAATCACACAAAGAAAAATTTGACATAGGATTACTCAATTATTGGTAGCAAATAACCACTAATAACTAATTTTTTGAATTCGGGAGAATGGAAGATTCCAGGACAATTTGCTTCAACACCAACGTTTCTAGACAGAAGCAAGCATTATGATATTCCTTGTACTAGTTTTTGCTTCCTTTGTTATATAGCCCTAAATAACTTGAATGATTTCACAATTCAGTGTACTATTAAATTTGACAGAAGTTTATGAGTAAGCTCTTTTGTATTTCCAGCAACTGTCTACTAAACGTTGACTCACAGTGTCATAATGGAGAGACATCTAACATGTTTTTATGTGTTTGTTTATTACTGTTTTAATTTTTACAAAAAACAGATTCATAAACCATTACCATAGTTCCTCTAGTATAAGCCCTTCCTCTTTTAACACAAAATTGGGACAGTTTTTTGGGTGTTGGCTTATACATGGGAAATCACGTTTTTATTCGAATGACAATTTTTTCAGCATTGTATTCCTAATTTAAAGCCAATATTTGATGTTTTTTTCGGAGAATATTTGTAAATGTCAAACCTTACTTTTGCCCAAGGAAAGGCTTGTACATAAAATTGGACATAAAGTAGTGGGGAGGTGGGAGGGGGTTGGCTTATACCCGAGGTGGGCTAATACCCAGTAAACTATGGTAATTAGATGCAAATTACATTATTATAAGTATTGCATATAAAATATAGTATAATTACTGTAGTGTGTTCCTATATAGGCTAATACTGTAGTTTAAGTATGGATATGACTCTAGTCTATTTGTAATAAATTATTTTCCAATACATGTGGATGAGTGGTAGTTCACACTATATGACTTGCGTTAATTTCAATAAATGGATGTTTTTATTTATTTCTAGATGTGGATGAATGCGGCAGTTCAAACTGTGAACATGACTGTGTTAATGCAGAGGGCGGGTATAAGTGCGAATGTAGGCCTGGATTTGTGTTGTCAGCTGATAAACAGAAATGTGTCGGTAAGTCTATAAAAAAAATGTTATACAATATTGCTATTTATAATATAATTCATTGCTACTAAGAATTAAAGCGGTTGTCACGGCCAACTGTCAGTCAACACAGTGAGCGCCCGGCTTTATTTCCATTATTAGAATTGTATAGGTCAAATTCCTACAAAATTTCAACTCTTGGCCTACAATTTTAAACTTTTAAGCTATTAAAAAATATTAAATTATATCAACATTTACAATAGATCAGAAAGAGAAAATAATTAAAAGACCGAAGAAAATCGTCATTGTAATATTGTTATCCGCAATTGTGTTAGCAGCAGTATGCGTCCTTGCCTCCATCATTGTCATTAACGTGTTTAATATAGTCTACCATCTTTATGTTGTGCGGTTTATCCCAATGCTATCAGGCTAGTAGTGCAATAAACTTCATTCTGCCGCGATTATATCTTAAATGCTGTGGTATGTTTATTTTTAGATGCTTTTAGTATCCTGCTTATGAATCACAGCCTTAATACAGAGTACATTAACACAGGGGGAAATGTTACCTGTACACTAAAAGTGACCTGCTTGGTACAAGGTTCATTGTGATTTGACCATTATAGGAGCTTCCTGTCACCTTATACCCACATATACATTATCAGATTTTTGTCTGTTAGATTCAGACAGACAGTGTGTTTGCTCAAACATTTAAAACTTATTCATGTTTAAGCCCTTTCTAGGTTATCAAATTTTCTTTGACAAAACACTGTTTTATACCCATATATAGTTATGATGTGCCTATATATGGTAATTATGTGATGTCATTATGACCATGTTTAGGCATGCCGCAGGGCTTTAAACATATCTGATTTTTCATTTTATTTATTTTGTCATAAGAAAAACATACAATCATGACACGAGAAAATACATACAGACAGAAAAATAGCAATTGTTAAAAACCCGACTGGATAACCAAAAAGCGAAATAAATCACTGTAGAGTGGTTCTCCAAGTTTAAAAAACAATACATAAAAACACTTAAAGTATTATTCCTAAATATAGGAAATATAAATTTAAATTATATATCCTACTTCTGTATGTACAGTGAAAGATTTAAAAACAATTAAAGTAGGAACAAAAAATTTAAAGCATTGCACTACTTAAAATCACGCATCTTTGAATGGTTGTTAATTGTTTCTCATGAAACAAGTTAGAAAGTAGATAATGCAGATACAACTATTAATCTTTTTTTTTGCACATACTTGAATATATTCTTTTAAAAAAAAATTATTTACAATACATATTAATCATCCAAATTTAGGAGTGAGAGTTGCCTTCCACACCGGATGGTTCTTTTGAGCTAACAAAATTTTCAGCAAATCGTTTAAATATTTGCTACAGCAAGGACTGCAGTGCACTGCCAATTTTAAACGATATATTTAAACGTACGAGTAATAATAATAATCGAAATTTTGCTTAACAATGAAGAAATATTTTGTTGTATCAGATAACATTTTCATAAATTAATTTATTGAGCAGTATGCTTATTAATGATTGTGATTGTGATTCTGAAATGACAGTGTTAGGGCTGATAGTAACCTTTTGATTGATTTAAATGAAATGTTTGTTTTTACAGATGAAGATGAGTGTTCTCGTAGTGATTTTCCGTTATGTCATCATATTTGCACCAATACGATTGGAAGTTATCGCTGTTACTGCAGACCAGGATTTTACTTGCATCCAAATGGAAAATCATGCATTGGTAAGATTTTATTTAAATGCTTTTAAAAAAACAAAAAAAACTTGTTTCTTGCCCCAAATAGTAGCCTTTTTCAGACCGGGCCATAGAATGAAAAAATAGATAAGTAGATGAAAACTCATTTGAATTACCTAAAGGCCATAGTATGTAGGGCTCAAATGTATGACTGTCGACCGAAGAATTCAACTATGCTCCCTGTGATCACTAGATAATGCCACGCCATCTGCTGATTGTCGGCGGGTGTTTGAATGAATAAGGATTCGTTGGGAGTGCGTTGTAGTGTTGCATTCTTCATAGAATCGCATTGGTCGACGAACGTTGGGTGCGGTGTGTGCTCGGCTTTACCCTCAGATTTCACTTACGCCCTCTCACTCAACCCCTTTGATACATCTATGCCCACCAAGGCCAACAACTATTAAAGGTAAAATTATTTGTAATCAGACATCTTTATACCCAAAAGGTCATAAGTTCTGGGGCTTCTTTCCTAGACCACTATTTTTTACTCTACAACTTGACCCCAATTCGGTCCTTATTTAGCCCTAGATCTAAGTTGTTGGCCCCAGCAGCTGTGCATTTTCAGGGGGCCAGAGACAAGTTCTGTAGCCCTGGAAATCAAAGCATCCTTATAAGCAATCAGTATCGATATGTTTCTGGATAGGGGTCTTGGCTTTTGAGAATTTAACATTATTGAGAGTGAAATAATGAAAAAGAATACTAACACCACCAGAATACGTACATCTGTTACTTGCCAATCATTTAATTCCACTATCTTAAATAAATTTAGATTTTCACCATCTTTGCCTCTCAAGGAAATGAAAGAGAAAGAACGAATTCAGCTGCGAGTCATTAATTAAATAGAATTTGATTGACATTTTTTTCTTGCCAAGTCTAATATGTCATTTCTAATTTTTAATATTTTAAATGACAGAAGTTCTATTTAAAGATTGTCAAACATAAAATTTGATGTGTTGTAAGCCCTGTTTCTTCTGCTACAATTTAACCATTTTATTTTCATGGTTATCAAAGAACCAATGTTAAATTTCGCGTAAGTGCGGCCTAAAATGCAATCGTTATGGTATTAGCTTGCTGCTAAACCATTTATTTTGGCCCATTTTTTCAGCTGCATTGCAAACACAATACTATGTTGGCCATGACCAATCAGTGAACCAAGTTCAAATTTTTTTTTTTGGCGGATCCTGATGCACGGCAGATAAACGCAAAGATACCTTCTTGTATAGTAACGTGTAGCATATACTGTAGGGCCATAGCATTAGGCAACCATTTTAACCTTCAAGCTAAAGTTACCAGCTTCACTTCATTTTGGTATAATTCATCAAAAGTAGACTTATTCATTGAGCAAAGTTCATATGATGTCTCATAGTAAGCGTTAAATAATGTGATTGGGGTCAATAGGTCAATCTCTACTTACCATAATGCTAAAGAAATCAAATGTTCAGACAATGTAAATGAGATCTTAAGCTTTATGTTGTCTGCCTGCTTTATTATTTATAGTTCCTGAGCTCTTTTTAGAGTGATTCTGCATCAACAAGTCTGCCTGATATTCTAATATCCTAATTTTGTGAATGCAAATAATATGAATTCAAACTTTCACTGTCACTCAGTCAATCAGGTATTGATCAATTTATTGATTAATCAGTCAATGAACTGATCAATCATGATGAATCTAAAATACTGGGGTTGATATGGGTGCTTTTAAATTGATCAATATATTGATTATGATCCATTGGTTGTCAATAATCAATCAGCCATGATTGATCTATCGATTAATCAAATTAATTTCTAAACTAAAATTTTTTGGCCAATGTATGCAGAGTAATACTTATGTACAGTGTGTATAAAAAGTGTTTGCAGATAACAGAAGCGCAGTATTTCAATAAATAGAAATGCAACAAATTCAGAAAAAAAATATGTTGCATAGAAAATTGTGCATAAATTTTTACATAAAAAGAGATATTACATCAAGTAAAAAGTATGCATAAATTTTTACATAAAAAGAGATATTACATCAAGTGGACTATAAATGAATCATTAGTGAAAAGGGGAAGCACATTTATTTAATAATTACTTTTAATGTACTCAAAGCATAATAACAGTAGGTAACAAAATAACAAGTCATGAGAATTAAAAACTTAGCTAACTGTGCTGTTCCATACTGTCACTAACTGTCTGTCTGCCTTCTCAAAATTTCATTTTATTTTCTTTGGAATTTTTAAAAAAAGTTAATCTGTAAAATATACAGTAGCTCATTAGCATATTGATAGCATCCTGCTTAGATGTTTGCTACTCAAGATAAAACTCTCAGAATTCAGTACATACATCAAAAGTACATCAAATAATGTAAAATTATTTGCATGGTTATTGTCAAAAATCTCTCGAATCATGTTCCACTCGCAGGGAACCTTCACGATGCGGTGTTCAAATCCCAAGCCTCATAACCATCATTCAGCATGTATTTGTCAGACAGGCAGGATTGAAATTAGTAGTTGGCTTTAAAGAGGATAAGTTGGAAAGACTGTGCAGACATTTTTAAATCCCCTGTTAGTGTTTTTATCTCGGATCTGTCTTCCGTCTGTGAGGAGTAACCCCATACGGCCTGGCATGATTTGTAGAAACTGAAATAAGTAATTTGATTTTGAAAAGACATTTAATGCTCTAAAATATACCTACTGTTAATACTAATTCCTGATGATGACATAATATTCAACTATTGAATCCCAACATGATGGCATTTATTTCAATACTTCAAATACTCTTACCTGAAATTAATCAGTGGACCTTTCGGATTCAATTACCATGATGGTATTCATCAAGTATATTTATTCCTTTAGTATTGAATAGGATTGGATTTATTCGGTGTGAACACCAAGTTTAGCCCACGAAAGTTTAGAAGAAGACTTATTTCCAGTGGGGTCCTTCTGGTGGTGAGACAATCCCCTACTCTTTTCTAAAGAGTGCACTGCGTTTTTAACGTGCACATGGGCCATAAATGCACACAGGACCAACGGGTTAAACGTCTCATCCGAAAGACGGTGCGCTGTTGTAACTTGTATTTTAGCCCTCCGGCTGAAACACAAGGACAGGCAGCGATGGGAATAGAACCGGGGACCTAGAGGTCTCCACGGTTCAGCGCACACACAGTGGTTACCACCAGATTAGCCGACTGATCTAAGCTGCTCTCATATGAGCTAAGCGGTCTCATAATAATCATGCATATGCATTTCTTTGAATGAATAATTATGAATATTCATTCTTTTATTAAATGTACATTATTCATATTCATTTCTTTAATATCTGATTATGCATTCATTTTTTGGCAATAATTATTCTTTATGCATATTTGTTCCTTTATTGATATTCATTATGGCAATAAATATTCATTGTTCATTCATTTGGTAGTGAATATTCATATATGTGTATGCATTCTCTTTGTAATAATAGCAAATAATTGGAAGAATGCTATAGCTCAGTGGTTAAGGTGCTTGACTTCCAATACCAAGGTATTGGCTCCATCCAAGCAAAACATGTCAGGATTTTTCTCACAACCGAAAAAAGAAAAACTCCATAGGCGTTTAATTAATTGTTGAATCAGTGGCATACTGTATCTATGGTGGACTTGGGGTGCACACTCCCCCAGTTTCCCAAATTTTTTAAAGCAAAAAAAAATAATGCTCGTGTAGTTAAAATTCACACCATATCACCTTATTTTGCCAGCTAACATCTCCTCACTTTAACCTTTACACTGCCATCAGCTAACTTCCCCACCTCATGTCACTTAGTTTAATGAAGTCTTTTATTTAATTGATTTGATTGATTTTTGTTTTAAATCTTTTTTGTTGTTGTTAAGTGCATAGAGGCAGTTTCTTGTAATATGTGCTATATAAATAGCAATTTATTATTATTATTATTAAAAACTTTTTTATTTATAGATGTTGATGAATGTCTAAATACCAATGGTTTAAGCCAACCTGCTTGCCACCACAGCTGCAGGAACACGCATGGCAGCTTCCAGTGTCTCTGTCGTGTCGGCTTCACGTTGATGGAGGATGGCAGCACATGTGCAGGTACCTCAAGATGATAAATGTGATAAATCTATTTTTAGAATGATGTCATTGACATTTTCAACATGTGTAGGCATCAAATATAGACTTGGATATTATACCAAATATGTTGTCATTGTAGGTTTTTAACATTTAGAATGAAGTGAATGAAGTTTTTAACAATATTTGTATAAAAATGAAAATGATGATGATTTATGACATTGAGATAGTAAAGGAACATATATTGGGATGTTAATGATGTTATTATATAAAATTCATAGAAACATGTGACAAAGACAAGCCTAACCAGTCACTCCTCGAAAAAAAAAATTAAATTTTAATTATTAATGCAGGCTATTTACAGCTTTTGTCGACCCATTTACATCCTTCAACTTTCCTAAAATAATGGTTGTTCCTTTAGGTCATCTAATATTCATTTACTTTCATTTCTTTTTTGCTCCAACACTGTAACTATTAGATACATATAATTTTCATTGGCAGTACTCTCAGTTTGAAATGTACCAACAATCCGATTTGAAAAATCAACATCCATTGCTTTATTTAAAGAATATTTTAGGAAAAACCTTTCCACTATTAAAGTGTCACGCTAAAGTCGGGTCTTTTAAATGGCGCTAAATAGATCTCTACCGTTTTTTAATATATGTATTTTAATATTTATGTTAGTTTTTATTTTCTATATCATACTGTCATAATTATGGCTAATGCTCATGTTTTCTATTATAAGATGTCAATGAATGCGAGCAAGCCAACCGTTGCTCAGGACGATGTATAAATACAATTGGCTCATACACTTGCTCATGTGGTCAAGGATACGCCAATCAGGGATCTCGATGTGTTGGTAAGATGCAGTGTTAGAACTGATTAAGTCTATAAGTCTATCTTTCCTTTGAGTTATACTTAACATTTTATTCTATATACTTAATTTATTTTTTTAATCTTTTAAATATTTTAATTCTCATACAATTTGTGGTACTTCATTTTAATTGATCAATTTTAATTAATTTATTATGATTTGATTATTTATAAATTCATCATAATTGTATTACTTTTTAAGTAGTTTTTTGCAATTCATTGATTTATATAATGGATTAGTTTGTGCAAAAATTTATATAGCAGGATGTGGAACTCCCTAGAGTAAGGGGATTTATTTATTTTATCAAGGTGGCATTTATCAAGGTGACCCAGTCAGTCGGGAGGTTTGCTTCCTGTGTGACCATGGAAAATATCACCATGACATTAAAATATATATACTATAAAACTATAATTAAATTTAAAATACATACTATCACTTTATGATTTAATTTATAACTATAAAATTTATATAAATATATATACTAGAAAAATATTAAATTTAAAATTCATGAAATTTATTTAATTTTGAATGTGTTGACTAAGTTTGCACCTTCACCATTTATATGAAGGTTTATAATATCCTGTTAAGCTTTGTCTACACTATCAACTTGTGTGTGACCAATTTGTGTGATGTGCCCATATATGGGCATGATGATCTAATATTACACCCAAATATGGGCACATCACATTTATTTGTCACATAAAATTTGGTTTGAGTAGACAGAACTTTAGAAGTAATTGTTTTAAATGATTAATGTAACGATGATGGAATCAAAGGTATGTGCCACTTTATGTAGCAATCCACGCTTCTAATCACTTCCAGTATATATAGTCTATGGCGCAGGGTTTGGGAGTTTTGTCTACAAGGCACAAAAGGTACCAAAATTATCGTAATACATTACTTTTAATCGCTGACCCACTGTTCTGAGAATTATATTGCTGACCATGTTAGCAACCTCACTTCATGCTAGGAATAATTAATGTTAAAACTTATGATTTTGATTTGCAGATATTAACGAGTGTGCGACACCTGGTAAGGGAGGCTGTGCGGGTACGTGTATCAACACAGAGGGCAGCTACTTTTGCTCCTGTGGGTATGGCTTCCAACTTGGTCAAGATGGTAGAAGCTGTCAAGGTAAGCACTAAGCTTCTGTATTTGAATTTTCTATATTTTAATTAATATTTAGTTGAGCCAGTGGTGATTAAAGCATAATTTCCATAAAATCGCTTCACTGTTGGTACAGTGTTGTCATTGCAATCATCTCGCTGCGTAGGTGTCCACAACAAAATCGGGAAGGACCCCAAATTCAACCGACGAATCAGCGTTGTGAAACCTGCTGGCAATAGTGTGAATCGATTTTACATATTTGGGTATAATAGTTGTAGCAAGATTAAACCAATTAATTAAGTACTGTAATTAATTATATTAACCTGAAAGTACTTTTTTTTTTATAGTAAATGCAAGTAAATGAAATAAAATATAATGGTAAAATAAATGAATTATAATGAAAACAATCAACTATTACAAAAATGCACTATACCACACTTTTATTGCTAAGGTTCTTATATTGGGTTTATTGCAAAAGAGAGTGGTAGTAGAAAAATTAGATTATAATTACTTCAAACTAATTTAATTTTATCAGAGGTCTGCTTTATGTTAGTTGCAAATGAACGCAGTCAGTATCAGTGGTCTGTGTTGTTTTTATTTACAATTTCTTTCTCTCCAGACATTATGTTCTAATAATTCTTAACGGATATACAGTATGTTACTGTGTATCTTTATGTGTGGGTATTGGCATTATGTGTGTATGTTATAAAGAGATATATAGTTGCTTTTGAAAAATGTCAGAAGACAGATATTTGTTATATTTCACATGAAATTTATTTAAACTTTAGTTGGTTTACGACATCATAATTGAATTGGTTCTGATTCATATTTTTTTCTGGCTTAAACTTCAAATTTTCTTGTCCTTCTTTTTCTAATATTTCTCTTTTTACTAAAGAATGTTTAGACATCTTCAGAGACTACAAATTATGATATCAAACTCGAGGTTTTCTTTCTTTTTCCTGACATGTTGCTTCAATGCCCAGTGGACAGCCAATGGCTGAGTCTTGTGGGGAAAGGAACTCCCTAGTCTACTGAATTATTGAATAAGCAGCCGCTGTCCTATTTCAAGTGTGTTACAGGCTACGATGTCGCTGATTTTGCTTTTTTAATGTTTTAATATTTTCTGATTTTACCCCTCTGAACTTTGTAATAGTTTGGAAAAACATGGGTCACTTTGACTCAGCAGAAGCCCCTTTCTTGACATTTAAATTTTTGAAGTGAAAATTAGAAATGCAAAAATCAGGATATAAAAGAACCCAAACGGTTTTAAATTATTTATTAATAAGGTTGAACAGGAAACATCATATATTTACACTTAGCTAGATCTCCTTCCTTCAAACTTGATTCAAAGAAATAAAAATAAGCAATATGAAATACAAAAATAAGACCTTAACTTAAACTTGTGGCAGGAAACGCTACAAGACTTGCTTCAATGATTATGAGAATATTTTCTTGTGGTACCGCGATAAAAATAGACTGTCTGGTTTTTTAGCACTTTAATAAATTGAATTAAAATTTTGGTACCTCTGTAATGCAAGAACAGTTCTTTCCAAATAGTCCAGGTTTCTTAACTTCATTAATGAAAAGTAAATTATTATTAGAAACTTACAGTGGATGTATAAATACAGAATACTTAAATAAAAGTGCCATGTCATGCTTAAAACCTCATTTTCATGTCAAATAATTTTACTAATTTCTAGTAAACTTAAACTTCTCAAATGATAATAGGTAGTTTTTCGCCACACGACTTTAACCTTAACTTTAACGTTAGTACCCAACATGCAGCGCGAAAGCTCCACCCTTTTTATAAACAAATCAAAATACGCATACGCAAACCCGTAACTAACGTACGTCGAGCACGTAAAATCTTGAAATCAACATACTCCACAACGCAAGATGAATAAATTATGACGTTATCCATTAACATTAATCTTAACGTCGTGCTTTGAAAACTGCTTATTATTATTGTGTTTCACTTAGCATATAATATGCGTACCCTTTCCCTTCATCTATATGAAATTGGATCCCATGGTCGAAATGGCTCCCCGTATTAAGGCGACACTTTTTTTATACTTGTTTAGCAAATCTGCTGCCTCCCCCAATAATGATAATTTTGAAATAAAAAAAATTATATTTTTGGCCAATTAGCGCACCTGCCGCCAAGTCCTCATAGAAAGTCCAGTCATGAACTAGGCCATACATGTTGTTTTTTGTTGTTTACATGCCTACGTTTTCGTACAAGATGATTTTGCCATTCACCCTAGACCTGAGAGTTGGCATGAGACAAGATTTTCACATTGTTATTTATTCTGTTTTACTGCGAGCAGAAGGTGCTGTAGACATAGAATCCCTGCTGGAAGTTGAATTATTTTATCAGTGTTAAAATCATGGTCAAATTGATGACAAATTTGTTTTTTGACTGGGGAAAGCTATTAAGAAATGGGGTACTTAATTATATGAACGTTTTGACCCCAGCGATCTTTATCAACTGGCTGCTTCGGTCATTACTGCTGCCTGGTCATGACATCATCTGTTGATGATTTTGTACACTATCCAAGTTGTAAATTGAAGGTTGTGCTCGAACCTGTCCTATATGGTGATGTTGCTATTAGCTCATGTGTGCCTTTATAGTTGCAGACATTCCATAACACATATTTCTTGTAAATCTGCTGTAGACATTTTATAACCTGGATATTTCTAAACACAAAATCTTGTTTATGAAATGTCCAATTTGCAAAATATTCACAACAGAGTTACAAAAATTCTGGGATACGAAAAGTATGGGCGACAAAATATCAACAACCATTGCATTTATTCCTGTTCAGTGTTTATGACATTCTGGTCTTGGTTCTTTTGAGTATGTTGGGCTACCCAGTTTGGTACATGATTATGGTGACTGGCATGTCTGTTAAATTAGCAGATTTGTGGTTGATTGACATGTGCAAACCGGTTATTACCCCCTTCATTCTAAAACAGGAGTTGTACATCATGACAAGCAGTTAGTTGATAAGAACTCTGTATTTTATCTTACAGAATGAAAAAAAAAACCCTTCTCACTGTATTATCCAAACTCCAAGTTTTGTCCATCAAATTCATAAAGAATTTTATACTAGTTAACTTGCATTTTAAAGTCTTGGTGAACTTAAGGAAGGTCAGATAAAACCCCTGCTGAGAACAAATTTTTATAAGCCGATATTATCTCTTTCTGAAAGTTTAAATAGATAAGTAATTATGCGTAAATTATTGGTTGATTGATAGCACCCTCTGGGTTTCTCTCCCTCTCCCCAAGCAAGTTAACAAATAAGTGTGCCGGATAACTGAGTGGATTTACAGTATTAAATCAATCAATCAATCAATCAATCAATCAATCAATCAATCAATCAAACAATCAATCAATCAGTGGTTTAATCAATCAACTAACCAGTATTTCAATTATTAGTCAGTCACAATCCATCAATTCATCACACATATTATTAATCAGTACACAATTGGAGGATATGATTGGGAAATCAAACAAAAACCACCCAGGTTAAAAACCACCTGGACGAAGACCACCCCATTGTTAAAGTGGGGTGAACAATGTTTGGTGGGCCTGTTTTTATCAGCTGTACAATAGAATAGTTTACACTGTGACTTGCTATTATATGCCTTTAATTCATTCAACTGTTTTGACAACATGCATGTTAATAATCCTTATGTACGTTAATAATCATTGTAGATTTCAGTAATCATGAGTGGCCTTGATTGACCTTTTTGTTACCTATCCATTTCCCCCCTTGTATTGTCTTCTTACCTGTGAAAAAATAATTTCCTGGGACTTTTGAAAGATATGATCGGAAGTTATTAGTGATTTTAATTGACGGTACTGGTATGTCTGTCTTCACTTGGCCCGTTCTCACTTTTCAGATGGAATTAATTGTTTTGAAAGATATTAAAAAAATTAAAGATGATCTTCATTCTAAACATAGTAGTTTTGATATTAACCTTTGTCTTTACCTGGCTCCTCCCCCCCCCCCCCCCTTATCTTAGCATGTGAACAAATTTGTTTCAAAGGACATTAGAAAAAAAGTAAAGGATATAATTTTAAGAATTTGTGTATGTCTTTACATAGTTCCTTCTCTATCTTCCGGTAAAATAATCATTTAAAAGGAGTCATTTCATCAATTATGGCCTCACTTCGAAATGTAGAGTCAATTATGGTCCCGCGTCTGTCATTTTTCGGAGTCACCATACTCATATTCTATTTGCGTATATTCATTTTATCCTTTGGTAATTGTTATATGGTTTTACATTGCGAGATTTTGTCTGAGTTTTTTTTATTATTGACAAATATCCCTTCCCTCGTTCCATGTAAGGTGAATTGTTTAAAGGACATCTGTAACTTAATTTTCAATACACATTAGTCAAACAGGAAAGTGTGGGTAGTAGTAAGATCTTAACAGATGTTCTGTAAAAAAACTCTACATTTACTCTGTGATGATGATGCCCTAATTCTGCTGTGACTCTTAGAGGGTTGGTCCAAAATTGAGTGAGGTTAGACTACTGTAGCTAATCTCTGTGACTCAGTCACAATTAAACATTCTCGTGGTAGTGTATCATATGGCAGAGGTCCCTGGTTCACATCCTTATGAAGATTTTTTTTTTTAGGCGAGACTTTTTGTATACCTTGTTTAGTGAACCCTCCGACTGCCAATAATTGTGATTTCAAATAAAAATGGGGTTAGGAGGGATTCGTCGGGGGATAAAAAAAAATTAATATTATAGAATGTTAATATTAAATATTGGCCTGAATTGGGAAGACCTATATAAATTAACAGTTTGGACGCCGATGAGATTAAAAAAATACGCCATCCTCAGGTCAAGATGTGCTGTATGAGCGTCTAGCAGCTTATTATTTTAAAGAATTTTTTAATTGTGAAGGGAAATACACCCCTCCCAAATCCTCCCCTCGGCCATAGGCCCTCGGATGGCGCTACGCGTCAAAGTACAACACTTGCCCTGCCTATCACGGGTGTTGCCCTGTCATCGGGGAAATCCTAGCGCAGCCATCGTTTATCAATCTAATTCTACTGTTTACATTCATCAATAATACTTTTTATTTTCTCTTCGCCTAGTTGCTTTTACAAAAATCGTTTTGCTAAATAGGAAAACACTCTCATGATCTTTAAAAATATAAGTTCACTAAACAAGGTATTAAATAGTTTAGCCTTACATAGCTGTGTATTGACTGGACAGATATTGTTCTAGAATAAAAAATAGAATTCAAAGAGGAAACATGTATAAACATACAATAACTATAGTAGAAACCACTGTGGATTATTTGTGTGCCATCATAATGTAGGAGTCCTCTAACTAAGGAGTTAAAACTGTTTATATAATAAATTGATTTATTATTCTCCTCCTGAATATTCATTTGTTTATGAATTGATCAATAATCATTGTCTACAGTTGCCATTGTTAATTTTCTCATTTGCATACTGGTGTAGCATATTCATTAATTACTGTCTCATATTAATGTGTTGACATCCTGGAGAAGACTCAATACAGGTTAACATTAAGAACCATGCTGCCTCCCTGTTTTCATGATGTTGCATTTTTAATGTTGTTTATAGAGTTCACTCAACAGTCAGTGCCAGGTTTGTGTTTGCCTATTTTTAACTACACTGTTTTAATATACTGTATGTTTTCTGTTTACATAAATTAGTTTTATCTTTCACTTGTTTATTGTATAATGCAGTACAGGTTTCCCAAGTTATTAGAAACTATTTCCATGAGATCCGGATAAATGAGCTTTCATACATCTAATTTTAATTAATTTTTTAAATTTTTAAATTTTTTTTTTTTATTTTTGACTTTGAATTTCCTTTTAATTGCACTCCTTTTCATTTTTCTATAATTTTCTTGCAAGCGCATAGAGGCTCTAGCAGTACGCGCTATACAAGCACAGTTAATAATAATAATTATTATCATTAATTATTATTATTATTATTATTATTATTATTATTATTATTATTATTATTATTATTATTACTAATACAATAACTAAGAACAAATTAGGGAGATGGGGGGATTAATGATTTGAGAAGTTTTTTGAATGCTTGCGGCCATGCATAGCCCAGCCATCCCAATTTGATTTTATTTCTACTGTTTTTTATCTTTCAATTTTGATGCATAATATTTTAGTTCCTTATCATAACTTTTCTACTGCACACTGTCTAATTAGAATATTCTTTCTCTTCTTAACAATGCTGTTTTTGATGCAGGATATTATGTTGCTTCCTATTACTGCATTTTTCCAAAAAAAGATGTATGATATTTGAGTTCCTCTTTTAACTTTCTTTTATTGCACACAATCTAGTTAGAATATGTTTCCCTTCTTAACATAATGCTGTTTTTGATGCAGAATATCGTAGTGCTTCCTTTATTACTGCACTTACATCGATTGCTTGGGTACTGTTCTTCAGATATTAAGGAGTGTCACATAGTGTTGTTATATCAGCGACATATTACTATATGGATGTGCATTTGTTTATATGTGTATTTCATTAGATGTGGGCCTAGCTCAAACCATAGAGATGCAGGGGACACCACAATGACCTTGTACACAATTTCAAAGCCTCTCATGGTAGTATCTGCATAAAATAGATTAATTTCTCTTTTCATTCACTATGTTCGTAAATATTTTGGCGCTGGTACAGTTTAAGTGTAAGCCAAATTAACATATTTTGATTATTTAATTATTACCTAAAATATGAAAGTATTTTAGATGGTTACATATTGGTCCAATACTATTTGATTATTGTTACTGGAAGAGTTGTCCAAAAAATGGTTTACTGTATTAATTCACTTTGCATTCCTGTCAGGTAATAATGGCTGACATTAGTGTACATTTGTAATTTTGTGTACTTTATATGCAAAGTTTGTGATCTGGTAATTTGTAAGTGAACTTCAATTGTCCTTGAGCAAGTGCAATATACTCAGTGTGGTATACTGTACTACAAAAACATTTTCTTTCACTTTTTTGCTTCTAATACCCAAGTGAGTAGTTACTTACTATGAGAATAGACAATTTAATATATAACTTCTGTACGACAGAAGACATGCTTTGAAAACTGATTTTAAGGTCCCATAAAAATTAATCGTTAAATTATCATTCCTGCCCACATCAATTTTGGGAAAATCCAGATTTTAGAAAAAAATTTCTTTCGCTCCTCCTTTAAGTTTTTTTTACTCTCCAGAGAGTTGAATCTGACGCTGTAACTTGACCTGAATTAGCATCTTTTCTTTTTAGTATCAGTGAATGAATGAATACTGAAGGTTTTAAGTGTATAAAATGTAATCATAATTTTTATATATTATGTGGTGTATAAATACAAGATACCATCTAAATTCCGTATAGGAAGAAACCAAGAAGATGATGTCATTGTCCGACCTCACATGACGAGTCACCATAACGAGTAATGAACAAAAACCAAAATATCAATGAAAAAATAAAGAGTGAACGACAGCGATCGAAAGAAATTAAAATGTAGACAATGTGTAATATACAAGCCATTTGAATTATGGGAAATTTTAACCTCTGAACTCATTGAAAATACATACATCTGATTGGTTATCTATCATCTGATAGAAATGTGGTCAATTGCTAACTGAAAGCACCTGGTAACTGATAGTGCATCTACTTCCTGGAAATGGTTAGAGCTAACTGATCGGGCGTTCTCACGCGCGCTGTAATGGTGAGGGGTAACGTTCAGCTCCTGATCTGGATGTTGAGGCTCTAGTGTGAACCTAGCCTCTAGCAATCAGGCTTAACGTCTTGCATACAGTAGGATGTCCTCAATAAAGTATCTTGGTAGCGATGTGTTTTTGAGGATTTACTTGACTTGAGGTAGAGACATTTGTGGTCAGTCATAGACTAGCAGGAAGCTTTGTGATTGACAGGTCTCATTCAGTGACCACATGATGCTTAATTTTGGAATGGATTTTTGGTTAATTGTCTTGCCAAGTCTTTTATTAGGTTTTTCAAAAATTATCCCCTGCAGATTGGCGAGAAATCAGAATTTAAACACAATTATATTTAGCTAATTTTAGACACTTTTTAGAAAGGCTGATGTTTCTCATCTAGTTTTTTTTTTATTAAGAGAAATATTAGGCAACTTTTTTCTTTTATTCCTTTACAATGATAGAAATAACATAGAGAATTTTGTTATACATGTACTTAAATCTGCAGTAGGCTAGTCTGAAATACACAAGTATTTATTACTGATGTGCAGTATTTTTCTGGGTGGTTTACCCGGTGCGAGTAAAATTATTATTAACAAAGCAAGATATGATTTTAAAAAAACTGAGAAAACCTATCTACTGTAATTCAAAACAATGACTTCGAAAAAACATCAAAATTTTGTGATCTATAAATGAGAAAGCGTTATTTAAAATAATAATTAATGTACAGTAATCATATACCATAATATGAATGTGTACAGTCATAGTTTTTTTCTTACAATTTTCAAAGTATTTTCTCTGTGATTTAATTATTATCTTTAATCATATCAATGAAATAAATATTTCTCCTCGACCAAAGAAATAGAATACAATGAGTACAAAACTTTGATATGAATGTAGCTTTCCAGTGGCGTTCATTCGTCAGGAGAAATAATAATATGAACGATGTTTGCCCTAGCAAATGTGTTATCGTACTGAATGCTCAGTAAGTTCCCAAGTACTAGCCAAAAAAAAAAAAGGATTTAATGTAGGTTTTAATGCAAGTTAAAAATAGATATTACAGTAGAGTAGTTTTAACTACATAGGCAACATTGCATACAAATTGTCAGCTAAGTTTATCTCTCTGATCTATTTAGTTTGATTTCTGAAATTGTTGAAACATTCAGTAATAAGACAGCGATGTGTCATACTTTATTCAGAGCCAGCTCAGTGATGTGTATGATAAGGATGTTAAAATAAGATTGTGTTAATAATGACCCTCAATTATCAAATTATCGAATGTATGAGTAATGTATTCTTCATGTTTCTATACAAAATTTTGTTCCTCATTTTATGAAAATGAAATAAAATATATATTATAAAACAATCATTTTTATGTCTTAGATTTAATAAAAAGTTTTTGTTGTCGAAACTTGACTGATTCTGAAAATTCCAGGGTCAGCTATTTTTTTTTCATTGCTAAAATATTTATTTTTTTTATCACAAGGAGTTTTTAATACTACTATTGTATATTATGTGACACTCTTCAAGCTTCAATATATTTTATAATTTGATACCTTATTAACCATGTCTACCCAACATTCTCCACCCCACTTTAACAATGGTATAGTCCATTTTGGGCGGGTTTTGTCCGGTTAATAATAATAATAATAATTTATAAAGTGCACAAATCCACAGCAGTTAGTGCTCAAGGTTATTTTCGTGGGTGGTTTTGTCTGTTTTCCCAAAAATATATTGGGGGAATGATGGTTAGTCACTAACATTAGAATCAGGCCTAGGCCAACAGTACCACGTATTAAAAAAGAAAATCTGGATTGACACCAATTTCAAATTGTAACTGTATGGTACTTGGGCAGTGCAACCGTTTCTTGGCCTCACATTGGATTATTACATTAATTTTAAATTTGAAAAGTCCTTGTTTTTCTTCCATAATTTTGGCTTGAAACTGGCCTCCATTAATTCAATTGAAGAATATTTATATTTGAAAAAAATGGTGGCATTGGCCTAAAAAAGCAAGAGGCGTAGCAGGATGTCAACAATTATTACAAAATGTAACAAAATCTAAAAAGAAATGAAAACAACAAATAAAAATGAAATGGGAAATTAGAAAACATGCACACGGATAATTGGATTAAATAAACTATCATTTTTCTTAACCCAAAATGCCACTTACTAAGACAGGTTGCTGAACTTTGAGGTTTAGTTAATCAAACTTGTAGATTGGATTACTTCAGTAAACGCACTATTAAAAAACAAAATTTAAAATATTTTTTTTTGCAGATGTAAATGAATGTAGTGCTTATGGTCAACAAGTTTGTGAAAAGGGCTGCAAGAACATGGATGGATCTTTTCATTGTGTGTGTCCAGATGGATACAGACTACACTCTAATAAACGCAACTGTGTTGGTAAGTTACTAGCAAAGCTCATAGCACCCAGTGTACAATTATGTGTTTTAGGCTTAGGGACGGACTGGGATTCATGTAATTACCGGTTCAGAAACTTAATGGAGGGCGCTGAGTGCTAGAGCAGCGCCCATGTTGCATTTAGAGACTATTCAATATCATATATAACCACTCCAGTTGTATTATTTCTGTATGCAGATTAATATTATTTTTGTTCGGTATTATTTTATCTCAATTATCATTTTTTCCTTTCAAAAATGATGTTAAAACTTGAGGCGCATCTGTCTGTGACCTGATGGGATGATAGACCAACCTGCCACTCTTAGGCCTCTCAAACAACCTTGGTACCATCAGCTTCATCAATCATTAAAAAACATAAATCAAAACATGTAAACAAATCAGTCAGTCAATGTCAATCTTGCTTGTGTCCATCATTAAGACACTTTAATGTTAATTACCTCGTCCTTCAGGTTGAACGTTAAACCTCTGGTTTTGTGTACATAATGAGTCTGCACGAAAAACAACCCAATACAGTATACTTCCTGTATATGCGTACATGTGTTGTGTTGTTTTGTGAAGTGGATGTTCATTAATATGCAAGACAGTAATGTATTCCCTTGTCCCACATGCCTAAGTGTGTACAGTCAATCATTAGTTAACTAACATTTTTTGTAGACATGCTTTTCAATATTTTAGTTTGAAAGGCGCCACCAAGTAGACATAATGCCAGTTGCACATTGAAAGTAAACACAAACAAGTCAAATTTAAACTTACAGTAGGTTATTACACAGTACTTCACTAAGCTGCCATTGCAGTGCTTGTGCAGTTGCGGTATTGCTGCCAGCATTGTAAAGATGTACAATACATAAAATTAGAATATCTGCAAGTACACTTGTCCATGGCTAATCTGTAACCCCCTGTAAGACAAATATTCTTGTTCGTGGCAACTTTAAAAATGTGAAATGTGAATAAAAAAATCTGCAATTCAGTCAAGCAATCATTCAATCAATCAAAAAATTGATGAATTCATTTTTGAAATCAAATATATTCCTGTCATTCTATTTATGGATAATAATTAAATTTAACAAGTTAATTCTAATATAGCTGCATAGGGATTATTCATTGAGATCAGGCAGTTAAGTCTGACTATATAGGTGTCAAAATCAATAATTATCCAATATATTTGTAAGTTTATCAGACAGGCAGACGATTTTGTTTGACCTTAAATTTGTTGGGTTCATACTTAATGCTATGCATTTCTCTTCAGTTTTTTTTTGTAAGTGCTTAATCTGTGTTTGCTTTGCTCTACCCAGGAGTATAAATGGGTATCTAGAAGTGAGGATGTTGTGGCGTGGAATGTACTGTTGTGTCTGTACAGTACATTGCGCTGCACTTTAGCATGAATAGGTATGCTCCCTAGAGAGTAGAGGAGATTACATGCTGTAATGATGTTATTTTATACACATAAGCATTTTTTACAAGGATTGTTGCGTGTGGAAGCATTTTTCTAGGGGTCCCAAGTTGGAAGAAAATACCTTCTGGGAAATCTGGTTGAATGCGCTTCCTTAACATATTTAATTTTTATTTTGCTGGCATGGTGACACCTATCGGCACTGTCTTCCATGAGACAATTGATAAATAAAGCAGTAAAAACATGCAAATATTAGAATTTGAGGGAGATAGGTTATTTTCCGTGACATTCTTGCTTGTTTGCAGGAGTGCAGGAGGCCGTCATGATTTCACAAGGGTCCCTTTTGATATCTCGTAATGTATACTCACCTTGGAGGGGGTCATTTTCATCATGATTATTACTACCAACTTCACTATATCACAGCCAAAACCAAAATTCTTGCACAAATTAAATATACCTTCCAAAATATTTGCAAAATGTATTTTACATTTATTTACTTTTGTATAAATAATAAGATGTGCTTTAATTTCACCAGATATTGATGAATGTAGAGAAATACCAGGATTGTGCCACTACCAATGTCAGAACAATCGAGGATCATACGTGTGTGTTTGCCCCGCCGGAATGAGATTGGCCGCCGATGGCAAGATGTGCAGCGGTAAGTAGCAAATCCAAATGTATAATTTTTTTAAATTTTTCATTTTATTTTTTATTTTGTCATTATTCCAAATTTGGAATTAGAAATTTGGCTGGGTTCCTGGGGACCCGTTGCAGCCATAATACATCCTCAGGTACCAAGTCCCCTGTCTCGCATAACTGTCATGCTAGTATTATTCGAGGAGCTGAGCGATCGACTCCAATTAAAATCCGACGTTTTCCGGATTTCAACCGTAGTCTTTACAAGAAGTAGGAACATTATCTCTCAGCCAAAGTGCTCAGTTTTATGGTTTATTTCTTTATTGATTTTCATAACTCGATTTTACAATATAATAATAATAATAATAATAATAATGATAATTTATATAGCGCATATTGAGCAGTGCCTCTATGCGCTTTACATAAAAATATAAAAACGAAAAAACATTTTGACTTTACAATTTAATATAATAAGGTGTGGTGGCAAAATAGCGGTAGGTCTCAAGGGTCAAACATCCACCTCTGCACAATCCCTGTCTCCTACCGAAATGGCTCGAACAAAGGAGCAAGTTTTACTATTGGAACTGTAATATATTTGTGCTCTTGGCCTGCCTAGGTTATCAACATTTGTGCCAAATTAATATGATGTTTCAAATTCTGTTTATTTATATTTTTCAATGTTAACATACCTTTTTTTTTGTTGTTGTGAAGGTTGTGCATTTTGACACTTAGAGATACTCATTAACAGGATGTTTTTAATTTTCCAGTTATTCTGGCTGTTTTGCCTCCTAAAAGTTAAAAAAGTGCCTTGAAACAGTTAAGATTTTTAGGGACATGACTGACCTTAAATTAAACAGTAAAAGCACACTACTTACTTTTTATGCTTAGAATTATGAAAGTGTTTTTGAAGTGTATTGTAAAGTTGAACTATAACTAGGTTATTAGGGCAAATTAAAGTAAATGTTTGACTGGAAAGAAACTTCTCAATAAATTGAACATCATGTCAATAATATTGTACTACATATTCAATATTTTCAAAATTAATTAAAGTTTCAAAATTTACTTCTAATCCTTTAGGATGATTTAAACTTAGCATTTGCTATATAAATTGAATTACAGTTAATTATTATCAAAATAAATTGAATAATTTATTTAAGCAACTAATAATTTATTTATATGCTGTGTCTACTACAACAACTTTAAATTGTCGCATACTGGATTTTGTGTTTTAAGTTTAATATAATATTTAATAACTATAGATTGATGGCCCTTTAAAGATTAAGACATAAATAAATATATTTCACTATATTTAGTCTCTACATGCCTTCATGTAATAGATATGGAGAATTCAAATTATTATTAGTTTTAAAGTTGTCAATTGTAACATAGACCACAGATATATTATAGTATAATACCTCCATGCATAGACTAGTACTAGTACTGCTCTGCAGCATACAGAGTTCATCATAATTTACTGCAACTTTTTCTTCTCATTTCTTCAATCAATTTCCTTGCATTTCTGTCACCTTTATTATTAATTTACGTTGTTTTCTTCATCAGTAGTTGGCGAGACATAGTGGAAATTGACCATTCCCAAAACATACTTTAGAGAATTAACCAAATGATTCGGTTTCCAGTTGAAATGAGCATTATCCCCAGCTACTCACTAAAATTAATTAATATTCCTGCATACTTAAAAGAATTAGGCTATGAACTAGGTCATTTGCAGTATAAGACATATCTTGGTTAATTATGTATTTTCAGTTCAAATGTAAATGTTTTACATCTGTTCATTAGTAATTTGACATTTATTACTTGTTTATTTATTTAATTGTTTATTTGGTTATGTATTTATCTATATTTAGTTATTTATTTAATTGTTTATTTAGTTATGTATTTAGCTGTATTTAGTTATTTATTTAGTTGTTTATCTAGTTATTTAACTACCTAATGATTTTTTATTTGTTTATGTTGCCATTACAGGCGAACTGAAATTCATATAAATAAATAATTACTTAATGATAAATTCAGTTTATATCTATATCGCCATTGAAATAAGTTTTTTGAAATAAGGATTAAAGTAGATGCCAACATTTGTTCACTAGCTTATTTCTATATATTCAGATATTGACGAATGCGAAGGGCTTCATGAGTGCGAGGGCGATTGTCAAAACACAATTGGAAGCTACCAGTGCACGTGTGAAGGCGGCTTTGTCACCGGAAGTAGAACACGATGCCAACGTAAGTTCCAGCTGTCTTTCTACACAGAAAGGGAAATATATGTTGTTCTGTCGTTACATTTCCAAATGACAAGTTGAATGTTTTTGAAACTTTGTCAGCCTATGTTTAAATTGGAGAATTTACAGTACAGTATATGTTCTTTTATTCAAGAGTTGAACACAATGTCAGCGTAATCCCAGCTGCCTCTTTAAAAGGAAATGTTTATACGTGTTGTTATGTAGTTGTAGTTTCGAATAACTATTTGAATGTTTCTGAAAGTTTGTCAGTTGAAATGTACATAATTGAGAAATATGTTATTTCTTCGTGAAGCAGATTACTTTACGATCCCTGTAGATTTTAAGTTCTAGTGCCTAAGATTCATTTCAATAAATGTTTTGATTGTTGCTGTGCTGTGGGTGTAAATATATTGTCACTCAATTACAAAAGCTATATACTTTGGACATAGGCCAGATTTACCTGTACTCTCTCCTCTAAAGTCGAGCATTAAGTTTTCTTTTCTTAGAGTGTACACTTAGGTTGAATTTGTTTAATCTTTAATTGCATGGAATTTAACATAAATGTATAGCATATTTAAATGTCCCTATAGTAATTATTATAACAACTTACTAATACTTTATGATTGTATAAATACTTTCAGGTGATTTCTGTTTGTGCAAACAGATGAATGAATTTAAAAGTAAATTGCACTAAATTAATTTGTTCCTCAATTATAAGAAGCACAAATCAAATAAAAAAGCCCTTCACAAAACTATTAAAGTGGCATTGTTATTTAACGTTTTGCATTATTCAAGATAATTATCTTCCAATTACCAATGTAAAAACATACAATCATTAGAAAGCAATTAATGAAAACACTAAATACAAACATTACTACGGTTACTCAAATAATGTTTCTAGTCTATGCTGATGCATTTTCATCTCTCTCCTCAGTCTAGTGTAAATTCTACTCCAGGTCTTCCGAATCAAGAGATAGGCCTAGACCCACTATATTTTGTTGACTAATAAAATTTAACTTGTGACGTTAACAACAAATAATCTTCTTTACGGTATTTTATGAATTATAACAAGAGAGTTACGAATACCAACAATATTATTATATCGGGGAACCGAATCTCAAGTATTGTACTATTGGCGGAACCACGTGCATGCATTGTGGGTGACTTAGAACCGTCCATTTTCCAGCTGGGAACATTTTTTTAACACAGCATGTCTTTTAAATGAACTTTTCACCTGGTAAGCAATGGTTAAGCCTTACATATCTTGGATCCCTGCTGAATGTTGATATGAAAACAACGTACATTCAGTCAATGAAGGTTGTTTTTATCAAATGTAAATATGATTTAGCTTTAGTTTAATGTAACATTCGATATATTTGAAGAATATAAAGAATTTGCTAAAGGTAGACCAGGCCCAATTAGGGCCATCCAAGCTGTCACAGTAAAAGTGGCCGTCCTAAATAATTGTTGGCCATCCAAAAGACGGCCGGACGGCCTATAAGCATGTGCTCTTATCACATAATGATGCAGACATCAGTCCCTATAAACAAAATTTTAATTTTTCTTCTTTTAGGAACTAAGCATTGTACGCCCGATACATGTGATCATCATTGCGTGGACACGGCCAATGGCTTCAATTGCTTGTGCCGATCAGGTTACCAGCTTGATCCAGGTGGTAGAAACTGCCGAGGTACAGTCTGATATATGTTTATTTACATAATATATTTGATTCTTAGAATATATTTGCATATTTATAATATGATGCATGCTAAAAGCTAATATAAGTATTTACGAACTAAAGTTATACTTGCATGTGGATGTCATTTTGTGTATTTCAAATGAAACAGAATTGATGTCATTTATAAATTATATTACAGATATCAATAATACTAAGTTGATAAATGTATTTTTTAAGAATAAATTTTCATATTTGAAGATATTGAATATTAAATAAAATGCAAAGTATTTATACTCTTGAGCAAGGCTTCTCTGCATTGCTTTTCTCCACCCAGGAATATAAATGGATACCTGGGTGGGGTTGCTTGCTACTGCACCCATGCAACACATAAGCATATGAACCCAATGACCAGGGGGGAAATAGCACCTTGTAACCTAAAGGAATATACGCTGTATATAAATACCAAATAACAGATAAAAAAAACAAAAAACAAATCTATTGACATTTTCATAGATATTGACGAGTGCCACGCTGTTACCAACGGAGGGTGTCAGCACGAGTGCCGTAACACCCTTGGCAGCTTCTATTGTACGTGCTTACCCAACTATCGGCTGTACTATGATCGACGACGTTGTATTCCATTGTCAAGTTGTAGGAATTGTAATCAACAACAGTGTTCAACAGGATTTAGCAAGGATGCTTCTGGTAGATGTGTTGGTGAGTACAAGCTATGCTATTACGTGCTGAAGTTAGTTCAATTTTATTTTTAGTTTTAAATTTTATTGTTTTATGATTTTACTGGAGAGTATTATTCTAATTATTATAATTGCGGTTATTGTTGATTTTCATAGTATAGAGCATAACATTTCTTTATTTAGATATGTGAAATGTGCTTCAAACCAGTGGCGTATATAGAAGTCTTGAAATGGGGATGCTGATGGGGGGGAATCTGTCATTATAGAGGAGTAAAATGTTGGGTAGACAGATCGATGGTTTAAGATGGTAAAAATACAAGCTTTAAGTTATATAAGTTGGGCACATGCTGTGGCGATGGCCTTCGGCCAACATGATTCCATACGGAACACAATACGACGAGGCTAGCGCCTGTCTCTTATACACATCTTTATGCCACAGCTTCCAACAAGAATTGAATCTGCAACCTGTCGTCACTATGCGTACTGCTGCTAGACAATGGAAGCCTGTATATCACAGGTTCAATCCATCCAGCGTTTCCCCTTATACAACTAATGTACGCCCTCACATTGGTTTTAGCCAAGAGAGAACTCTGGAAATTTTATTATATAAGTTTGTCATGGAGAATGTATGGGATTGGTTGGGAAAAAGGGATGGAGAGAACAAAGAAATAGACCAAACCAGATGAATTTTCAATATACTGACTGATCAGTGCATATGAACCACTTGAAAAAAGGTGACGATCTTGACGAGTATAGTCGTCCCTAGCGCCCTCAGCAACACCTATGGGACGAGTATACTCGTCGCTAGCAGCCAACATGTTAAATTAATAATTTAATATTTTAATTTTATTCTTTTTTTTAACACAGACAGAATGTAAAACCAAAATCATACTTAAAAAATTAAGGGAATGTAAGGAAAAAAACCCATCTATAAATGGATATGATATGACAGACATTTTCATGCTATAACTTCCTACCAAAAAAAAATATTTTGTTTTATAAAGATAGATGACTAGATATCATCTTCATAACTTCTCTCCAGAGTCCTCAATTCAAGGTCCAAACCACAGGTTTATATATATATCTCAATGTGTTAATTTCATCTGTAGGAATATATAGCCTTTGATTGGCTACAATGTAAAGCATGTGTTAAATCTGCATCATTTGAATCCCTGTAGCCTTCCATAGACAGCATCATGCTTTGTTTTTCCCGACTTCTTTTGCATTCATCTGAGAGTTAATTTCTGTTTTCCCAGTCTGTTTTGATTTTTCAGGATTTACGTATACATTTTAAAATTTCTTTCATTTCTCTGGAGCCAGTTATCTTGAAGTTCACTGTGGATATTTTTTTTCATTTAAAAATCTATGCAAACAGTAATAATAATCAAAAATATCCATAAATATTGCCTTGCAGACATTTGCTGCTCACCTTTAATTGTTTACCTGATAAACAAATTGAAATTAAAAAGAAATGATTTCCAATTGGATTACTGGGTAGAAAGTTGTTCACGATTGATATGTCGCTTATAATAATACATATTCATTACTGAAAAATAATTTTAATTGGTGATAATGTGGATTAAACTGTCGCGTAAAAGTTTGAATGCTATAGAGATATTAATATTTATAGAAATGAAAGTCAACCTCGTGTTATAACAACATGTGTATTGTCCACAATATCAAATTTTCTTTTTACAAGAAACTGTCCTATATCCATATATATATTCATGATTTGCCTATATATTGTCATGATGTGATGTCATTACCATATTTAGGCATGATGTGCCTATATATGGTCATGATGTGATGTCATCATGACCATATTTAGGCATGTTTTTGTCAATAAAATTTGATAGTCTTCATTTGCCTTCAGATGGATCACATAGTTGCAAGTAAAATAAAAAAAAGTGCTTTGTTGTGTATTTCAGCTGGACCTGTCTGTCGCCAACCTTGTCTTAACGGTGGAACATGTATTTACCACAGCCAGTGTGCAGGAGGGCGCTATTGCATGCTCACGCAATGTGTCTGTCCGCGTGGTTTCAGGGGAAGACAATGTGAGAGAGGTTAGTACCTGAGGTTTTTGTTGCAGACATGGTTCTTTATCTTCAAATCTTTATTGTCTGCCACACACATTACAATTTAAAATTGTCAGACTTCCGATTCTTTAAATACATGTCTGCTTATAAAAGTGCGGACCTCGATGAAGTGCGGACCTTTAATGCGCCAGTCATGGCTGTTGCGGTGCATGAAATTTAATAAGCTATAAAGTATTCAGTGTCGGCGCCAGGAATTTGCTGACAGGGGTCCAACAAGTTTGACAGAAGAATCTGTCATTATAGAGGAGTAAAATGTCTGGTAGACAGATCGATGGTTTAAGATGGTAAAAATACAAGCTTTAAGTTAATTTAAGTTGGGCACATGCTGTGGCGATGGCCTTCGGCCAACATGATTCCATACAGAACACAATACGACGAGGCGAGCGCAGCAGATAATGTTTTATAACGATTTGCCCAGACTGCCACTGATAATTAGCAGACAAGCATCACATCATCAAGCACTCACTGCTTTAGTATACTGTAGAAACTGCAGTCACAGTAACCTTTTGGTTAGATGAGCCAATTAATATTTGAAGTCCTCAAGTGGCATACGACAACGTGGTCCACAGGGGCGGATCCAGTATTGGGAACGGAGGGCATGTGCCCCTCTCTTTTGCCACAAAATTTTAATGCAATTTAATGTTATGTGCTACTTACATATTCTGAAACCGTTTTGGCCTCTGTTTAAAAAATTCTAGATCCGCCCCTGGTCCATGCTACTCTGACAGGTTGAAATTTCCCTTTAAAAACATTTTAAAGTAACTAGACAAGAGTTGTGTGGGTATTGCATGAGATATAGCCAAATGTAAGTCTTTACAAGAGAAGACAAGACAAGCATTGTATAGGTTGCATAATTCATTATAGAATATATAACTTCAATAACTTTAACAACTTAAAAAGACAAGATGTGAGTTCGTTTGATATTACTTGTTATCACATGAGCAAGGTGTTTACAGGAAGGATTGCATTAGATTACATATCCTATGGGATTTGTGGTTACATCGTTCCTGTCCAAGACTTACAATTTTGGGAATGATCATGACTAATCCAATTAAAACTGTGCCCTGAATAGGAATTTGGTTTAAACCCTTCTCAGAAAATCCAGTACACGGATATTGGCAATGCGACTCTGACTACGGACATATTAAATGTAGTAAAAATAGAGTTTGCAAGGTGTGACCTTTCAAATGTAGACACAGGCTTAAATCACTAAACTATAAGAAATAATTTATTTTCATTTTTCTAATTTCATTTTTAAATGGAGGAAATTTTTTTTTAACCAAAGAAGCATGTATATTAAAGAAGCACACAGAATCAGATAGCTTTCAGTGACTGGTAGGCCTAAGCCTTAACTACAAGGACTCATGTAGCTCAGTCAATAATTCAATCAGCTAATCAATCAATCAATCTTTCAATAAACTTGATTCCATTCCATATTTTACAAAATCATATGGGATTTGCCATGCCAAAACCAACATCAGTGACGAAAACATGAAAATTGATTTTTTTAAAGTATTCATATTCTCCGCATTATAAGCTTCAAAATAATAGGTCATTTACTGGAATCGACTTGCCAAAGTTGCCAAAGTTTTGATTAAAATATTACAGCTTCTCTGTGCTAAAGTATACAAGACAGCCACATCCTTATGCTAATTACCCCGACTGCCGTGGATTTGAACACAATTCTATTTTAAAAAGTTCTGCCACGAAAGGGCCTATCTTGTGACAGTACTTTTTTTAAACATTCCATTGCGTTCATGTGTGTATGTTTGTCTTGTGTGTTGTAGACTGTTTTATGTGTACGGGGCCCTCTGGGAGAACAGTAATTTGTTACTGAAGAGGAAACCCAGTATGAAGAACATATAAATAATAAAAAAAAAGATACATACAAAATCAGGGCAGTCTATAGTCTTTTGTTTAACATTTAGCAACAGTCTGCTGGTATTGGGGGTAGCAAACCTCATGCTTAAGCAAACAGAAGCAGTATATCGTTAAATTCTATCTGCAGCTTTTTGCAGTTTTTTTTTTATGGATGTCACGTAGCGTTACATGTACTACAGAGAATGACAGGATTCCCTTGGCTGTGGCTATACATTACATTAATAGAAATACTGTTGGGTATTGTCATCCTAGTTAAATAGCACCATCTGCAACCTGATTATTAATCATATGATCGTCTGCTTCATCTTCTAAAAAAAGTAAACTAATTTGTCTACTACTGTCCTTGTCGGTTAAAATGCTAGTCATTTTTAACATTCTTTAAAAAAAATTGATATGAAAAAGGTTATGTAACTTTTCTTATTAGTTGCCAATTTTTTACTTCTCTTTATTTAATTTTATTTGCATGAGAAACACAGATATTCTCTATGAACAGATCCATTAAAAAAAATAAAACATATTTAGATTTAACATAAGTTTAAATGTCAAGATTCAATTTATGTTCTTATTTGATGATCCAAAATTTTAAAAATGATACTTGACTATAGCTTATTCAAATTTTTTCTGGTATTTAACAAGCACTCTCTCTCAAGGGGATTTATTGTAGTTGTTTTTACAGATTGGTCATGATATCAACTAGGTATAAGCCAAATAATATTTAATATATGTTGGATCCTCAACAAAGAACAATCTTAGATCTCACTCTATAGTATACTTAAGAGAATACTCAGATTTTTTTTTTTCGAATCACAATTTATATAGGGACTTTTTTATGACTATTTGAAGTGGGACATATTAATTGATATTCTTAAACAAATTTGTGTAGACAACAGAGATAGACGGATGATATGGAATTTGTATATCAATTAGACAGCAACAATATTAGCAAAAATGAGAAATCTGAACCTGCTGAAATTGGTAGAGGTCAGGGATGGATTTTTTTTGGGGTGGGGGATAGGGTGGCCCAGGTGGCCCCAGCCCATATCCCCATATCCCCCCCCCCACTATTTTGGAAAGTTAAAAAAGAGAGAAAAAGAAAATAGAAACAATTGATCGCTCCAAACGTCTCGGATGATATCTTTGGGCGTCTAGAAAACAAAATTTTCACGGAGGCATGCCCCTGGACCCCCTGGTGTAGCATTGTCTTGATCAGCCCCAATGTAGCAATCGAGCTATTATAGTAGAAATCACTGTTTGCTATACATTATTTCTAATTTAAGACTAAAATAACTGCATGTGTTGGAAATATTTAGCAAGTGTGCTATGCCTCGTGGGATGCTGGATCAGAGGGATTGTGGGTAGTGAATCACGATAGTTACAGACCATGTCTGATCAGGGATTGATATCTGTACTTGTCTGAGAGATTGCTTTTAACATGTCAAGTTGGCTAAGAAATGATAAGAAAAAAATTGTCTGTAATTATAGATATATTAAGTTATTATTAGCAATGTAATATCAACATTTAGAGATACTGTAGCAGACTAATGTATAAAAAATTCATCAGATATTGATACATTTAAAAAAACAGCCTTTTGTATAAGAACTTTATAGCTATACTTATGTAAAGTTGCTTGTAGTAAAGGTGTGACCTAGCCTTTACTTACATTAATTACTAAGGTCTCTCTACTCACTGACTAATCAACTTTTTACTTCCTAAAGTGTCCTATCGTGTAGGTGCTACCAATGTGCTACCAATCGGTGCAAACGTTTAGCCCACAGCAGGGTAACCACCTGTTCTTCTCGAAGGATATCCTGGGTTCTTTCAAAGTTCACATGATTTAGCTTATGTGCATTGGGCCTATGGTTTGTATTCTGTATCTCAGAAAACGTGGTTCTACCATCCAAACCATGATCAATATAGGTTTTGCACTAGCGCAGATGTAATGCTCAAGAATCCGGCCGTAACCACTTATCCACTTGGCTTGCTTAAGAATATAATCAGAATATTGATAAGCTCCTGTTACCAAAAAATGTGTATTACATTATATTTATTTTGTAGGTTTATAGGCACATGTAAATTAGCATTTGATACAGTATTTATATATTAATTGAACATAACCATTTAATCCATTTCATTTTAGGGTCAAGTCAGTGTAACCCTCCATGTTCCAATGGTGGTAACTGCGTCAATGGTTTGTGTCGGTGTCCCGATGGTCTCTCTGGCAACATTTGTTCCCTAGATGTTGATGAGTGTTCACGTAACCCCACTTACTGCCAGCATCAGTGTACCAACACATTTGGCAGCTTCCATTGCCAGTGTCGACAAGGCTTTACATTGAACTCAGATGGAAGAACTTGCCAGGGTAGGACATTTATATATTTACATACATATATCAATCAATTAAATATTTAGGCCATTAGGCCATTATCTTACTCATGGCCTATTAAAAATATTACTGAATAAATCAACTGTGTCATTATTCCTACACACCCCTCAAATAGTAGAATTATCCATCCCAAAATGATTCATCTTAATCTCCACGTTGTCATCCTCATTCTCTTTTCACTGTGATTGTGATAAGATCTAGTAGAAACCCTGTCATAGAGTGAATATTAATTAATTAGGCCATAATATTTGGTATTGGCAACAAAAACTTAAGAGCATTCATGAAGATGTTAGTAACTGAGAACTTCATAATAATTTGTTTTCAAAAATAGACTGTTAACTAATCATAATTATCCAGACAGTGATTTCATAATTATTCAGACAATGATTTATTTTGTTATTAGTAATTAGTAATATGAACTTTAAAAATGTTTTCTTTTTTATAATAATTTAGAGATTGGTTGTTTCCCGCCTTGTATGAATGGAGGAACCTGTGTAAATGGAAATTGTGACTGTACGTTTGAATGGACTGGACCAACCTGCCAACAAGGTATGATTAAAAGCATTTATTTTCTCATTTGTTTATAATTACCTGAATGCCAAGATTTCCTTTTTCAAACTTACCATGAAAATAATGGAATAGTTTGACCAATTTTATTTACAGAATTAATGAATTCATATTTTTAAATATTTACAATGTTAGTGACCATGACATTCCACATCTATTTTAAAAATTATTATGAAAAAGATAATGGAAAAATATTTTTTCGTGTAACAGATAAATGGAAATATCTCGCTGAGCTCTTTCTTATATATTTGCCTTTTAGATGTAAATGAGTGTCTCCTTGAAAATGGTGGTTGTCAGTTTGAATGTCGGAATCGTCCCGGAGGTTTTGCTTGTCTCTGTCCATCTGGTTCATCTCTCAATGAAGATAAAAAAACGTGTTCTAGTAAGTGTGTACCTTAGATAATCTACAATGTTGTATCTTACATTGTTCCCATCCAGTGTTGAACAACATACCAACAGAGGAGTGTGAAGGAAGTCATATTCTATGAAATATAATGGGTGGCTTCTACAGAGTATTTCTGCTGTAGTGTATGGTAAATGATACTGTAAGATGTTGAAATTCCAGTAAATTTAACAATGTAAGAAATGGCAAGTCAAGTGGACGAAAGCTAGTGCTAATAAATGATATATTTTAATGATTTGTCATTTCTAATTATTGTTCCATAGCAGACTAACTTGGTACACCTTTTATTCATCAGTAAATTTAAATCTTTTGAAAATTTGAACATAGGAACACTTTCAGGATGGTTTATAATTGCTAAAAAAAAAAATGGCTTCAAATATTGAGGTTTTCAAGAGAATCTGTATTTGTGGCCAGATTATGATTTGTTGTGAACAATGTGAGTGCGACAAACTAAAAATCTAGGCCAGCTCAAGCCTTATGAAGATTACATGATTCGGGAGCTTAAAATGCACATTAGAATGAGTATAATGACAATATTTTTGAGCAATCATACTGCCTTTGTTTTTCAGTTATTTTTGCACATTATCATTGGTGCATTTGTAAACAACTATTAACATTTTATCTTCTATATTTTTACACTGATCACACTGTGTGATATATCAACTAAACATCACATGAGCACAACTAGTTCAAGATCGCCGACTGTGTCTAATACGTATATACTTAGGGGTTTATGAAATTGCTCACGTACAAAAAGAGTGAAGTCACTGCTTATGTAATTATAAGGAATTAAGCATTTGCTTATGTATTTGATAAGGTAAACCATTGTTTATAATGTATATTGATGGACACACATTAGTGGCAAAATACCATCATGATTTGTGATCAACTTGATATTGGCAAGGATGCCTGTTGAATCAACATGACTAGACTAACTTACAAAAAGCAGCTGGTGTTGAAAAATTAATTTGACACGTAATGTCATCTTGTGGGCTTTTCCCCACTAATGCTTTTGCCACTGAAAAGTTCCCTGTCTCCTGTTTCGAATCTCATGACATTTGCTCAGATATGAATCACGTTATGATGGTTTTTTTTTTTTTCCTATTTTTCAGGGCCATGTCATCCAGCCTGTAGGAATGGCGGTTATTGCTCTGGGGGCGCTTGCACTTGTCCAGAAGGATTAACAGGAAGTTTCTGTCAGTTTGGTAAGATCATGCAATGTATTTCAACAAATCAGTGAACAAGTGCTTAACTATTTCAATTCAGATTCTCTGTTCGCATTGTATGTTTTGGTTCAGGAAAACAAAAATCATAAATTAAAATTTGAATTTGTTCACCTACACTAATTGTGCTGTTGAGTTTGCACATGATTTATTATATGTAAACTAATTGTCATCATTAGTATATTTGACCAGCAAAGCCAAATTTAGCATATCTTGACAAAGTGCATTCTTGATAGTTTTGGCGGCAATCGGGGAGGGGGGGGTGGGTGGAAGGGTGCTGGGGTGCTGTTTAGAAATAGAGTGCCTTGTTGGTAAAGATGGATGGATGGATGGATTTAGTTGGTATGAACAACAAGGGTAACCCACTGAAGTCTTATAAAGACTTATTTCCAGTTGGTACCCCTGGTGGTGATTGGGCATTACAGCGAGAGACAATCCCCAACTTTTTTTTTTGTACTGCATTCTTTAACATGCATATCGGACCATTTTGCTCACCAACAGAATAAACGTCTCATCCAAAAGACGTGATCTTTAAAGAACTCATGGCATCTTTCGGAAGAGTAGGGGGTTACCCTGATGCTATGGTTCATTTCAACATCAATGATGTGAACATGTAGCTAATATAAGCACCTCTCTTACAGCCTCTACTTCTACCTCTTTACTCAACATACTTCTTAAGTCAGGATATTTTGCAATGAGTCTGTAAATTATGGGAATTGGGAATTGAACCAATCTCCATGTTCCCTGCACCTCCTTTGTTAATTAATGTTATTCCAAATCACCCATAATATAATTGGAGCACTAGTTTCCAGTATTCTGAGTGATTAATTCTATTTGAAGGGCTTATTACTCTTGTTTTTTTCTTTCTTCCTTATCTGTCCTTTCCTGTTTCTTTTATGTCTTGCTTGGTTCTGGCACTATGAGCACACCTTGCAGATTATACTAGAGCCTTATAAATGCCCACTATTTTTATTACCCAACCCCAGTCTAGTCTGCTTTATCAATTTACAATTATATTACGATGACAATAAAAGATATACAATATCATTTGTTCTTGCAGATACCAATGAGTGTGTCTCGGGTACTTCAAGTCCATGTTCTCATCAGTGTGTGAATACCTTCGGTAGCTTCAGGTGTACCTGCCCTCAAGGAGAAACGCTAGCAGAAGATCAAGTCACTTGTTTCTGTATGTAGCAGTAATTCATTCATCCAAATTTTACTATAAGCTTTGATCTTCAGTTCTAGTGATGAAAAACTTTTATTAATATACATGTGATTGATGTGATGTGAGTCTACTTTGTGAATACTTACCTGGATAAACCAACTACTTTGCCATTGTTCCTGAAATGGAACACCCCTTAAAAAAAATAGAAGAGTCCGACCCAAGGTACCATGTAAGAACTGTCTCCCTAACAAACGTCCTAATTTCCTATTCGACATGAATTTAGTTGTTTTTCAGTTCTTAAGCTCAGTCCAGACTATTAAATTTTATTTGACAAAAAAAAAAAACTGTTGTATTCCCATATATAGTCATGATATGCCTATATATGGTCATGATGTGATGTCATTATGACCATATTTATTCACATCAAATAAAATTTGATAGTCTGGACTAGGCTTTAATCCCGTCGCCCACTGCCAGCAGTAGGCTGATTATGTGCACCAAATTTATCCACAAACTTGTGCAAGTACTTGCCTGGCTTGGTGGTGGCTGATTTGCAGTGGGAGTGTGAATAAATAGCAGTACAGTTTAAACAGATGAAATACATATTATACATAATATAACTAAGTTGTATTTTTTCTTCATTGTAGCCCTGTGTAACCCAGCCTGTAAGAACGGTGCACCGTGTGACCAAGGGCAGTGTGTGTGTCCTGCTGGTCTTACTGGTAGTGACTGCAGCCTAGGTAGGTGCTCTATGGCTAGTAAGGCACACCTTCAATTCGAGACCAATTTAGCGATCTGAAAATGTGGGTGGGACACAGGATTTGGTCTCCAATGTTTAATGGTTTTTGCAGACAGAACGGCGTGATTTGTCTTTGCTAGCACCCATGCGTAGTCTGGCTATATGTGGGCTAACAACATCACTGCTGATTTGTTTATATCATAATACATTTATGATTTTTGTTTTTTCCTAGATGTCAATGAGTGTCCAGGTAACTGTGCTTTCTATTGCAACAACACTTTTGGTAGCTACACATGTAGTTGCCCTTCTGGCTTCCTATTGGCTGGTGACGGTGTCAACTGTGTTGGTGAGTAACAAACAACCAGTGTACAACATATTGTATTTGTTTGAATTTATTTTTTTCTTGAATAGATGCTCCCTAAGTGAAAAATTTAATTAAACCAACATCATTCTCAACCCATTCTATTATTATTCCAGTAGAATACATTTTTTCCAACCTGGTTGGTTAAGGGGTGTATATTTGAATATACACATATCCATTTTACACCAAACAAAAACAAAATGCCTTCCTCGAATAAATGGCTCCATTGAATATACTCCCCTCAAAACTCTCCTCATCAATAAATTCCCAGGGCGTTTATTCAAATAGATACGGTAATATATACTCCATGAAAATGATTTTTCTTATTTTCCGTCTTAAGATTTTTGTCTTAACAATATTAATTACTCAATTGTAGAAAGTATGACCATTGTTCTCAATAATTACATTTTTTTGTCCTTTTGCAGATGAGAATGAGTGTCTGACAACGGGTCAGCGGTGTGAGTATGATTGCTTGAATACGGATGGAGGATTCTTTTGCATTTGCCAAGATGGATACCAAATAGGAGCTGATGGATTCAGCTGCAAAGGTAACCCCATACTCCATGTTTATTTTATTCTAGATTGAATCATGTTGTTAAAATTTTACGACAAAACATTAACAAATATTATGTTAATTATACCAATCCATCTAATATTACACTTTGCTAATGCAATCATTTTCTTTCTACTTTTCTAATCCAGCTGTGGCCTGTGATCCACCATGTCAGAACGGTGCCCTTTGTATTGATACAACATGTCAGTGTCCACAAGGCTTCGAAGGACCATCCTGTGAATTTGGTAATATCAATTAATTTTATTTAAAAATTATCCTTTAATGCTTATTGCATATAAATATTCCTGTTATTTTCGAATATGTCTAATATTTATAATATGGTTATAAATAATATTTTACTTGTTTGTTTTTTTCAGAGCGCCTGTGTAACTCTGAGTGTATGAATGGTGGGCGATGTGTCAAAGGTCTTTGCGAGTGCCTCGCAGGGTACATCGGCACATTCTGTGAAGTCCGAAGTAAGTCCGCATGAAGTATCTTACAGAGCAGTCATCAATCCAACAATCAATCATTCAATCAATCAATCAATCAGTGAGTCAGTCAGTCAGGAAATACAGCAATCAGCACCGGCTGATCAATCAAAATTCTTGCATCGAATAGACTCATACAAGACCTTAATTATTATTATCAAAAAATTATCCTTTAATGCTTATTGCGAGGCGAGTCGAGTGGCCGAGCGGTAAGACAGGGGCGCCGCTAGCTGCAGCCTTAACATCGGCGCTGGTTCCAGCCGCTCCTCGCCCATGGTTCGGTTGGTAGAACCAAGTCTTCTCGGAAAGAACTTAAAATGGAGGTCCGGTGTATACAACTGGCTTGTGTGCACTTTGACGAACCCATTGCATCTTTTGGAAGAGTAGGGGGTTATGCTGATGTTACGATTCATTTCAGCCCCCTGTCGTTGTGGAATGATGTGAACATGTATCTACCAAGAAGCGCCACTTTACGGCTGCTAGGTATTCCCAGACCATGCCCATACGCAATTCAGCACAATGACGCTGCAAGTTATGGGTTATTCTCCTACCTTTACCTTTCTTCAATGAATTCCCACTACTCCCTGTTCTGCGTTGTGGCCTTTGTCACATATCTTAGTTTTTTCAAGCTCTTTCCTTTGATTGTGTATAAGTCTGCACCTCCTTCACCTAACATTTAAGTTTAAGGTTAGAACAAGCATTATTGTCATTGGTGTATATATTTTGTTTTCTGCTTTCTAGCTTGTGAACCTGGATGTCAAAATGGTGGATTCTGTATTAATGGTGTTTGTCAGTGTATCTACGGTTTCCAAGGCAACACATGTGAAGAAGTCAGTAAGTAGATGGTATTTTTCTAGGAGGCTGTAGCTATGAATTTTTCCTTCCACATAAGCCAATGTTAATTCAAGCATATAAGTAAAAATTTTTATGTAAAGCCACAAATGTTTCATTAGAAATTACATCAATTTTACTTTACATTTACAAGTAACCAATCAGATACGAGTTATCGTTATAATTTAACTTATCTTAATTTACATATTAAAGTAAGTGACCATTCGGAAAGTACAAATATATATGATTCATTCAAATAAGTGTTAATTCACATTTGTGATGATTAAATGTAGTGAAATCAGAGATTACTCGATAGAGATTTAGTTCGTCTATTATTAGTATCCTGTCTCTGACTGTTTCTCGTATACATCCTCAACGAGTCTTGTCAGATGCAATCATAACATCATTATTCTATAATAATTTAGCACTGTTTCTATTATTTATGAACTTGTTTAATTATCTGATTACAATGCTACATCTATGATGTACTCTACTATAATTTTTATGCGACTTTCTACTTTCCAATTAAGGGCGTATATTATTTGATTGATGTTGTCTGACTTGATTTTAACTGCGATATATTGTAAAATCAATGATATATTGTGTATTTGCTTAAAGTGGCTGTAAATGAATAACTACAGTAGATATAATAATTGTTCTCTAAAATTTTGTTTACTTATATGAAGTTTGTAGTCCCAAATGTCAAAATGGTGCGCTATGTACCAATGGCATGTGCATATGTCCAGAAGGCTACGGTGGTCTAGCCTGTGAAAGAAAGGGTAGGTTATCAAAATATGCATGGTGCAAGATACGGTGCTATGCATGGGGAAAGATATGGTACTATGCTTAATAAATGCATTGCATGGGGAGTTGGGTTCGTGTATTTTGCGCTCATACACTGGAACCACCTGTGCTGAATCTGTCTCTTATACACATCTAGATGTGTATAAGAGACAGGTCGGATACATCTAGCCTTTGAAAATTACATCAATTTTACTTTACATTTAGAAGTAACCAATCAGATACGAGTTATCGTTATGATTTGACTTATCTTAATTTACATATTAAAGTAAGTGACCATTCGGAAAGTACAAATATATATGATTCATTCAAATAAGTGTTAATTCACATTTGTGATGATTAAATGTAGTGAAATCGGAGATTACTCAATAAAGATTTAGTTCGTCTATTATTAGTATCCTGTCTCTGACTGTTTCTCGTATACATCCTCAACGAGTCTTGTCGAATGCAATCATAACATCCTTATTCTATAATAATTTAGCACTGTTTCTATTATTTATGAACTTGTTTAATTATCTGATTACAATGCTACATCTATGATGTACTCTACTATAATTTTTATGCGACTTTCTACTTTCCAATTAAGGGCGTATATTATTTGATTGATGTTGTCTGACTTGATTTTAACTGCGATATATTGTAAAATCAATGATATATTGTGTATTTGCTTAAAGTGGCTGTAAATGAATAACTACAGTAGATATAATAATTGTTCTCTAAAATTTTGTTTACTTATATGAAGTTTGTAGTCCCAAATGTCAAAATGGTGCGCTATGTACCAATGGCATGTGCATATGTCCAGAAGGCTACGGTGGTCTAGCCTGTGAAAGAAAGGGTAGGTTATCAAAATATGCATGGTGCAAGATACGGTGCTATGCATGGGGAAAGATATGGTACTATGCTTAATAAATGCATTGCATGGGGAGTTGGGTTCGTGTATTTTGCGCTCATGTGTTATGTAAGTTAACATGTTTCTATAGAGTACGTCTGTTAATTGATAAGAAGAAAGTTCAGTGTCACTGAATGCAAAGCTTTATGTAGGAACATGACAATTCGGAGTTGGTCTTCTAAGCTCTGAAGGTAGCTAATGGGAAGCCTGGAAAGTAATGTTATCATAATTGAAGTCATGTAGGGCCTATACACAGATTATCTGTATGATGATCACTCTTCTTATTGTTTTTGGTGGAGTGCCATAGAATTTTATTCAAACTACTCAAGTAAGACATTGCATCTGCTATTCAGAACTAACATTAGGTACGTTGAACAGCTAAATCTTGATTGAAATATTATTTGTAGTTATGTGAATATATCTCAACAGTTTTAAAACCATTTAAAAACAATTTTCAATAAAAACATAATTTACATCAGTCTATTACTTAATATAGAAGTGCATGATGAGGCTTATTTAATAATTTAGATAAAATTAAAGGAAGATTCAAATTGTAAACTTAAGAATGAAGTAGAATAAAAAAAAAAAACAACATATACAGTAATTAGTTATAGAATAATAATGTAAGATGTACCATAACCATGGTTGAAATATTGTTTTTAAACTCTTGCAAGCTTTATAGGTAGTATATATTTAGAATAGTGTGTAAGAAAAAAAATCGAAAGGAAATTGACTATAAAAACTCACCGTACTTGCTGAGGATAGTTGGTACAATCTTGCTTTTTTTCTGTCATAACCACAAGCTGATAATGAGTAAAAACCTGACATGAGTGGGATGAGGATAAGAGGTGCAGTACATTTTGATTGCGCATGTATTGTCTTCTAGTTTGTATGCCTGCATGTGAAAATAACTCAACATGCGAGAATGGTACTTGCATATGTCTGCCTGAGTTTGAAGGTCCAACTTGTGGAGACAAAGGTGAGATAACGTGCATAAACCTTTCCCACCCCCTTATTTATGAGAAGCTTAAATAATAGCATATGATGAACAGTTACTAATGTGTTAGGTTTAATTGATTGCATGAATTATGGAACTCATATCTTGGGAAAAATCCTAATATTTACAGTCTGTATATGTTTCAATATACTAATACTGTGTTTAAGATTCTTTACATAAAGTTATTACATTCAAATTTAAGTAAACATTTAACATTATTTTATTATACTAAAAAAATGTAACAATGTTTTGTAGTGTGTGTGGAACAGTGTCAGAATGGAGGCTTCTGTAGATTTGGAGAGTGTCGTTGCTTGCCTGGATTTACTGGGAAATACTGTGAACAACAAGGTAATTGTTTTATGGTAGTGAAAATGGCAGGGGATTTGTAGTGTGCAAATTAAAAATGTGCATTGACCAGCAGTGGTTTTGATTGGCTGGAAATTAAAAGTATTTCCTAAAATGAACTGGAGGAATTAAAATTCAATTCAAAAAAAAAATAAAAAATCTTTATGCGCTTTCTTTCTAACAGGAGAAAAACTTTTACAATTCAATGAATTAAATAATGAAAGTTTTGAATTGAATTTAGACTGCTAAGCCAAGAAGCACTTTCAATTTTAATATATGAGGGATGATCTTATGTCACACCTGTTTACACCAACATTGAATATTAGCATAGGAAATTTGAATATTGCATAAACACTACCCTCGCCAACATTTTATGCTGGTTGTAAGCTCTATGTTGCAACATAGCGAAACCAAATTATTTACATCTAGTAACATTGACATCATTATCATTGACTAAAAGTAGTACCATCAGAATCATCAGCACAAAGTTGCAGGATTATCATCATATCCATTATTGCCACAACCACCACTTGGTAATACAATTATGGAACTCATATCTTGGGAAAAATCCTAATATTTACAGTCTGTATATGTTTCAATATACTAATACTGTGTTTAAGATTCTTTACATAAAGTTATTACATTCAAATTTAAGTAAACATTTAACATTATTTTATTATACTAAAAAAATGTAACAATGTTTTGTAGTGTGTGTGGAACAGTGTCAGAATGGAGGCTTCTGTAGATTTGGAGAGTGTCGTTGCTTGCCTGGATTTACTGGGAAATACTGTGAACAACAAGGTAATTGTTTTATGGTAGTGAAAATGGCAGGGGATTTGTAGTGTGCAAATTAAAAATGTGCATTGGCAGTGGTTTTGATTGGCTGGAAATTAAAAGTATTTCCTAAAATGAACTGGAGGAATTAAAATTCAATTCAAAAAAAAAATAAAAAATCTTTATGCGCTTTCTTTCTAACAGGAGAAAAACTTTTACAATTCAATGAATTAAATAATGAAAGTTTTGAATTGAATTTAGACTGCTAAGCCAAGAAGCACTTTCAATTTTAATATATGAGGGATGATCTTATGTCACACCTGTTTACACCAACATTGAATATTAGCATAGGAAATTTGAATATTGCATAAACACTACCCTCACCAACATATTTTATGCTGGTTGTAAGCTCTATGTTGCAACATAGCGAAACCAAATTATTTACGTCTAGTAACATTGACATCATTATCATTGACTAAAAGTAGTACCATCAGAATCATCAGCACAAAGTTGCATGATTATCATATTTGCCACTATATCCATTATTGCCACAACCACCACTTGGTAATACAATAAGACTATAAGATTTATTTTTTCGCATGAGTACATATTATGTTTTTTTTTTAATCCATAGGATGTCAACCCCAGTGCATGAATGGAGGAACATGTGTGAATGGCCGCTGTCTTTGTACTGCATCATTCACTGGAACCACCTGTGCTGAATATGGTAAATTAACATATACGTTGTTGTTGGTGTTGAATGCTGTTACTGAACTGCATTCTTCATCAAAGCCATGTGAAGTATGAGATCAGTGTGAATGGATGTTATCTGTGTGATGTATCTTCTACTAGGACCACCTATAGTAGTGAATATGGAAATAAACATACAGGTGTAATGTCATGTTGGTGGTTTGTTACTGTGTGAATATCATCATTTATTTTTTATATATTTTTTTTTTCCTTTAATGCAACAGTAGGTGACACATGAAGGTAATCATTAAAATGTATTGTTTTCTCTCATTTGAACAGTTGATGTATCACCAATTAATACATCTAAAAAAATTGATTTAATGTAAAGTAATTTCATTATTAAATCTAAGTGTTCGGTATTATTTAGTTCCTCTGAACATCATATTTTACAATTTTAGCTTAAAAAGTGGTGTGGCGGTGGTTTTATATTGTTTTTATTAATATAATTATGATTTTTTTTTAATAGTACTAGTAATTTCTTTCAGCTTGTTTTTATTTGCCTCCCATTTCAATAAAATAGTCACCATTTAAAAAAATAACAAGCAGTTAATTCAATTAGTAAATAATTCAGTCATTAGCGGAATTCATTTATAAGAATCATTTAACTTATTAGGATGTTAGGCTCTTTACATTTTATCACATACCATTGATACATGCTTAAATCAATGCTCATGCTTAAATAAGTTTTCCGATGATGTTCTTAAAAAATCTTTCTATGTTTATTTTTTTTGTTGAATTTATCAACTATTATTTATTTTATACTAATTTTTTCTACAACTCTCATGGTTTTATTTTTAATTATTGTAATTCATTGCAATTATTTATTTATTTTTTTTTTGAATTTATCAACTATTATTTATTTTATACTCATTTTTTCTACAACTCTCATGGTTTTATTTTTAATTATTGTAATTATTGATTTCATTTAAGTACTTTCTTCATTTTTATCTATTCTGTTATTTAATTCTGTCGTTCATTCAATTTATATTTAATTAATTTAATCCTACATTATATAATAGTAACATAATAATTCAATATAAATTTTTATTTTAAATGCTTCTAATGTAGTTTAATCATGTCATTTAAAAACAATTTAATTAATTTTTAGATGTTTATTTTTATTGCAGCATTTAATTATTCTTGATTTAATGTCCTTTAATTTCATTTTCTGTTGTACATATAATCCATTACTGTATAAGTTGTGGTAGTACCCATTCTCTAATTTAAATATGTCGGTTGCCAAGTGAAATTGTGTGATTTTGTTCTCAGTTCCAGCTAGCTGCAAATTTGGCAAAATTATATGTGATGCTTAAAACAGGCATTTTCTACATACTTTCTGGCCCATAGAAAAACATATTGACCGACCCTGATTGTTAAATATCTATGGGCTTTTAGAAAATCAACAGTCTTTTTTGGCCTGATAAATGTCCACCCCAGAAGTCCACGATTTTAAATTAGTGTACAAGTTTATTATAGCTTATACAATAATATTTTTAATCCATTCATTGATCATGAATATCATGTAAATTTTCATGCTTTTTACTAAACGCTGCCACCTACTTTGTCTTTAGTTCCACCTTGTATACCATCTTGCCAAAATGGTGGTACATGCAGAAATCGCCAATGCATATGTGAGGAAGGTTTCACAGGAATAGATTGCAGTTTAGTTGTCCGTAAGTTTTAACAATAAAATAAAAAAATGGTTGAAAAATTTAGATATTTGTTGAAATGGTATTTGCATTTGTAAAAGCTGTTCTCTTTGCAGGTTTTTCAAAATCATGTTTAATTTAGTTCTTATAACCTTATTGTATAACATAAATATTCACTTTCATTTTAAATGTGATGTGATGTTCTTTTTTATGTAATTTGTTAGCTGGACCATGCATACCTCCCTGTCAGAACAATGGAGTGTGCCAGAATGGCCAATGTGTTTGCCAAGATGGGTATGAGGGGCCATACTGCGAGTTGGAAGTTGGTAAGTTACCGTAAGAGGATGGCTTTCAATCTGTAGGTGTTTACTGTAATAATGATATTCTGAAGTTGGTTTCATACTGTCTAATGTAAAACCTATTGGTGAGCTCATTGGTTTTTCGAATATGCTCATGTTTCATTGAATTTTATGATGATAATTTTTTAGGACAAGTGTTCCAGCCTTGTGTTCCAAATTGTGCCAACGGTGGTACATGTGTGTTTGGAGTTTGTCTCTGTCTTCCTAGCTATGAAGGACCTAGCTGTGAGGAACTAGGTATGTAATCCATGTGTGCGGCCTACCAACTACCTTTGGCTAGAGAACCCCTTGTTTTGAACAGCCAGGCATCGATCGTCTGTAAAATTAACGTAAAAAGTGAGCATAAAGCAATGTAAAGCTGAGCCGTGCATGGAGGTTTTTGAAAGTACACTAGGGGGTGCGGCCTCATTGTTAATTCAAAAATTCACTTTTGACCACTGACTCACTTTTATGCACACCTCTGTTATACTTAACATACATATTTTATATCAGCACCTACTTGTCTGCAAATGTATTTTTATTGTTTAAATTTTTGAAATAAAGATACCAAGATATAAACTTCTACTTACCAGTATATTATGAAGCTTAGAACTTTTAAATTTCTCATTTTGAATTATGTATTTACAGAAGAGACCCACATTATCTACAGTCAATTACACTTCACTATGTACTGTTACAAATTCTGTTTTATTCTCCAGTGGCCGTAGTGGAGTTGCTTATTATGCCAGGCCAAGAATTATTAGCGTCGAATCAAATGGCTTATTGGACATGCTACAGTAACATGACAGAGGAATTACCAGTTTGGCGTGGCCCTACTCAGGAGTACATCAGTCCAAAGGGCAACCTGGGTAAGAAACACACTTGATTTTTAATCATAATCATGTTTGGTGGAGAAAAAGAAAAACACTGCTGTTTATGACAGAGTGGCATCATTTTTATAATTTATTATATGCTGCATAAGTATTTACATGAATTATATTTATATATGCCAAATTTCCAGTACATCATCTAGCATAAACAGAAGGAGAATGAGGATAATTATGTATTTTGTCTGCATTATATACACCTTGCTAGAGTGGATGATTCCATTATTTTTCAAGGTTTTTTCTGCTAAGGGAATCTTGGCATATATTGGTTCATCCTGGTAAGCTTCTTATTATGTTTACTACCAACTCACCTGTTTTGTACTTTTTAATAAAGTAACTCAATTTTTTGCTATTTTTAGAGAATCATGTATATTCGGAACCAATGTCAAATGGAGAGACTCGTCTGGTCATTAATGGAGTCACAGAGTTAGATGAAGGCACCTATAGCTGTAGTGCTGGTGGCTACACAGAGAGTGTGAATGTCATAATGCGTAAGAACTCAAGTTTTTCTATATCTTATATGCATGATAGAACCTAAATTACTAGTGTAATATACAAAACTTAAAATATAGCAAACATTTAATGTTGATTTTTTTTTATAGAAAATAGTTTTACAACCCCACCAACAGTAACTGTTGAACGTTGTGAAATTGTCGGCTCGCAAGAATGTCGCGACCTGTTGTATTTGGATGCGGTGTTTCCAACAAACTTAGTAGAAGACTCTGAAACTGCTGAAACACTTGTAACAAAATTGAGCACGCTCGTAGATTGTCATAGAGCGAAAGACCTGTTGTTTTGCACTGCATTCTACAAGCCTTGTGATCGTAGCGATACATCTCTGCTGTTGTGCCAGTCGTTCTGTCGTGAACTTCTTGATAGCTGTGGCGGAGGGGCAATAGGTGTCCTCCAACGAGAGCAATTTCCCAACACACATGAGTTCCTGAAAGTCTGTGATGGACTTCCGCAACGGGATTGCATTGCCGGTACTAATCCTGGATCAGCTACACCGTTCCCATTCTGTGAGTCCATGGCACTGCATCCTCATCTCTTCCTTTCCATGACTCTGGAACATTCTGCTCAATTTCTCTTTCCTCTTACATTGGATGTTGCCTATCATATCTTGGATGCTACACTGAGTCTAATTTTTACAATCTATCTTTCAAATAATCAATCAATATGTTTTAATGAATAATCTCAACCTTTCAAACATAGCATGGATGCTAATCTAAACCTGATTGTTGATTCATTTTTTTTTCAGATTAACCTATTTAACTAATTATTTACCTATTTAACCTGACTAACCTGATTATATGGTTGATTTTTCACCTTTTCAACCAGATTAAACAGGTTAACCTTAAACCTGTTTCATATGATTACTCATTTTGCCCATTATGACATATACTTTGAAATTATAATTATTCATTAAAAACAAGTTGGTTTCTATGCAACACTACACCGTATCGCTGACAGCTTTCAGTGGTCATTTTGGGGAGCCTTCCCAATTGCATTGGCGACAACAATTGCACTGAAGACACTGTAGCGACAGTGTAGCGAGTCTATTTTGTGAATACTTACCTGGATAAACCAGTAAACACCTAAGTTTCCTTTGGAACTTACCTCTCGTGTATAAAGAAAAATAATGGAATTGCCCTAGCTTGCTTATATATGCCCTGCGTAAATGAACAATATCCTCGGGGAAGGGGCTTCAGTGTGGGGACCTGTTGCCCCTCTTAATGTGTCTTCCCTGACGCCTGTGGTCCCCTTCCATGCTTACTGCCCGCTTGGATGCCCGTGCCCAAGATAGTTCATTCCGTAGGGCTGCTCTGCGCCGTCTCTCGGCGGCATTTCCTGTGCCTGAGGCACAGTTCCTCTCCCTCGTCATGGCGTGCCCCCCCCCCCAGATTCCTAGGGCGGCAAGGACCAGGCTCTGTGAGGATCAGGGGCTCTCTGCCGGGTCCCGGTTATTCCTTTCTGACAAGGTCTGCTGCAGAGGTCGCCCTTCAGCTGGCCGATAGGGCAGCTTGTGAAGCCATGCGTGCTGTCTATGCATCTGGTTATTTGCTGTCCTTCTTCTCTAGTCCTGAGGCCCCTCCTGTTCTCGTGCCAGTATTTTAGGGAAACCAGGCTTAAGTACAGAAAGTATGTAAGATTTATTTCCCTTTTGTAGCGAACTGCCCTCAACCTTGCCGAAATGAAGGAGTGTGTGTCAGAGGTTATTGTGAGTGCGTACCTCCATTCTTTGGACCAACATGTCAGCAACGTAAGTCAGTAACAATTTTCTAACACATTATCATTACATAAGTATTTGATATTGGTGTCTAATGATAGAACAATATGACATAGCTAAGGAATACTTCACAGGAGCATTTTTCTCAGAAAACATGTATGCTCAGCAGCGCACTTGTCTTTGATCGTAACATAATAACTAGTCTGCCTAACCTGGGCAGGCAAGTTAAATGAGTGTTTATTATTTGCCAGTGTAGTTGCTATGTTGACTGCTGATGAGCTTATTGTTTAATGTACATATGATGAACATTCTGCCTTGCAAGACTAAAATTACCAAACTTGATACATTATTTGCTTATTGTAGTGTGACAAAAAACTCTTCACAAAAATCATGTATTCAGATTGAGCAAATCAGGTCATAAGACACCATTTGCTGAGTAAACTTACTAATTAAAGAAATAATTGTAGGTAATTATTATTAGGTAACAGTATTTTCCTTTGATTCTAAAATAGGTTTTCATGTGTTGCTGGCTTGAATCAATGTTGTTATTTATTCTGTGTATTGTGTTAGGTTACACTGTGGACGTGGAGATTCCATCTGGTTTAGTAACTTCAGCAGGAGCTAATTTAACTGTGTTATGCAAAACATCAGTGTATGCTAATGCCCCGTCCCCAGAGTGGACTGATCCAAGAGGATATCCAATCAGAAGAAAGGGTCCAAGTAAGTCATAGGTATTTATATACCTCAGTGAAAACCACATATATTCACATGATAAGTTAGTGTAAAAATCACTTAAAAATATACCCATCCTGTTTTTCCAATTCAAGTCACATCTCTGACTAGATAAATAAGTTTTATATATTGTAATTTACTACATAAAATTGCAAAACTAACTGTAATAACCGAAAGGTCCACTGATTAATCTCAGATAAGAAAGTATAATACATACTCCAAGTATTGAAATACATGCCATCGTGTTGGGATTCAATATTTCGACATTAATTATGTCATCATCAAAGTATTGAAATACATGCCATCGTGTTGGGATTCAATATTTCGACATTAATTATATCATCATCAGGATGATGATGACATAGTATTTCAATACTTGGAGTATGTATTATACTTTCTTAACTGTAATAAAGAGTGTGGAAAGATTATGATTTGTCATTTGCAGTTATGTAAAAAGAACTTCTTTGTATTTTTTTAAAGCTTCCAAATCTAGAATCTACACTGAGGCTGACCCAATAAATGGAGGGACTCGTTTAAACATCATTGGATTGAATCATGTGGATGAGGGCCAATACACTTGCACGGTCGGCAGTGTTGTCAAGTATTATAATCTGTTACTAGTCTGTAAGTATCACTCCATTAAATTTTCTTTCAAATGTTTGTAAACCTTTAAGACAATAGCAATAATGATAATAATATGATATCATATTTTATTTTTTTAAACGAATTAATTAGATAGTGAATGTTCATGAGTGCAGGGAAGAGAGGATTTTTAATTGCATATTGTTGAGTTTTAAACTGTAAGGCCATTTTAGAGATTTGATGCGTAAATTTTGGTCCATGTGTGAGTTTTCAGACTATCGAGTTTGTAAACTTAGATGGTAATTGTAATCTTAACAGAACATAGGCTCCTTGCTTTTTCTGCAAAAGCAATTTTATATATAATTTATGTTATTTATATTCATGTGTACATATTGCAGTTCAATCTTGCTTCCCACCTTGTCAAAATGGTGGCATTTGTGAGGCAGGGACCTGCAGGTGCCCCTTTGGATACAGTGGGCCATCCTGTCGTGACCTCCGTAAGAACTCCCTTCACCACTGCATGGTGCTTGTGAATGCCTGCTTATACCTTTTGCAAGAATTTGTCTCGTCCATTATATGTTTAATTATCAAAAAATTCTGAAATGTTCCATAAACATAGATAATGACGATGATGATTATCCTTCCTCACTTTTCTATAGGTAAATCTATTTTCTCTCTCCTCCCTTTGCCTGTGATGTAATGCACCAATTTGCATCATTGCTTGTCTCTTCATAATATTTGTCTCTATTATATGTTTATATTGCTAAGATTCTAGAATATTCATAAATTCTCAGATTCATAGAAATTGATTATTATGATTCTTTGCTAGATTTTTTCCAAAAAAGAATGACAGATATTTTACTATTTTTTATTGTATTCTAGTTAACACCATTTCCTGTGGATTATTAAGCATGATGGTACCTCTATAAAAATATAATATTTTTGTTCTGCTTCATGAATACTTACTTCAGATGAACCGATATATTCCAAGATTTGCTTTATGGAACTTACCTGATAAATAATGGAATTGCCCTCCACAAATGATTGTAATAGATATTTTCCACATAATCATCCTCATTCTCTTTTCACTTATGTGAGATGATGGTTATGACTGCTCTAATACCTGTCAATTTTTAATAATTATGTATAAAGGATTGAAAAAAAATCATCGGGTTTCATAATGTTTATCAAAGAAAATATTTTAATATAAGTACTGTATTAAGAATTTAACTTTATACTCTCCATTTCTGTGGAGTATGAAAAGATGCACTTATCTTGCATTTGTATATTTCACTTCTCCAATATGTTCTTTATGAGATGTTAATGTTTTGTATTGAAAAATATTATAGTCTTTGTATTGCTTAATGTTTATCTATTCATAAAGCCTGACATTTTCCTTTTCTTTTTGAATGATTCTTTTTAATTATTGTAAATAATTTTAGGTGTAAAGCATCTTGTTGTTATTTCTGTATTATATTGTATAATAATTTTAATCAAGTATTTTTATGTTTATTTTTTAATGAAATTATTTATTATCTCAGAATACAAACTTTACATTTAATTTTGTATGTATGAAGATTTCTTTCAAACCATTGTACAAAAACCTGCTTTCGCATTCTTTGTGTGTATTGTCTTGAATACTGTTTATTTTTTTTTGCTGATTCCACCCATTAGATTACACTTCCTCTATGTATTAAATCATGTTCCTAACTGGCTTTTGAAGGATATTTCTCGAACAATAATATGGATAGTGCAATATATACTGAACTACCCTTGATAAATAGTATTAACAATAAAATTAATTATGAACCTTTTCACGTGCTTGTCTTGTATTTGAGTGTGACTATCCTATAGTTTACCACTAATACATCATAACTAATAATATTGACTCACTTTGCCTTCCATAGTTAACCCAATAACTGTCAACAGCAACTCTGTCATCGGTGACCCATTCGCAGGAGGAGATTTGGCAGTCACCTGCGAGGTGTCCAACCCAGGTTCAACACCGCCATATTGGCTGGATAACACAAACCGTCGTGTACCAGAACTTCGACAAGGTAATTATTAAGTAATAATTTCTTATCAATAATATTTAAATGACAAATACCTGTGATTTGCCCATATTTTTGTGTAATTTGACACTAAAATAATAATAATAATAATAAATAATAACAATAATAATAATAATAAATAATAACAATAATAATAATAATAATAATAATAATAATAATAATAATAATAATAATGATGATGGTTGACTTGCATAGCACATATTTTAGAGACCTCCATGCACTTAGCATTATTACCCCCGGTCATTGGATCAAGCACACTCAGCTCCCTGGGGAGAAATCCATAATGTTGTAGCTGTAATCAGCGCATTTTGTGTGTGAACCTAATAGGTAGCCACTTGTACTCGTGGGTGGAGAGAGACAACTGTAGATAAAGTACCTTGCCTAAGGACACTAGCCAAATACACAGTGTGGGATTGAACCTCTGACCTCTACAGAAGCAGAACCACAAACACTGCCAAACCGCTAATACCACTATTATGACCACATGTGGGCAAATGACATAAATTTTTCACATAAAATCTGATAGTGAGGACAGATCATTAGATTTATATATTATTATTATTAGTTTATATTCATTGATTGTATTTTTTTTGATAGGACCAAGCAACCGATTGTACTCTCAGGTAGTTGATGGTTACACGACAAAGCTACACATCAAAGACATCCAGCTGTCTGATGCCGGAATTTACACCTGCGTAGCTGGAAGATTTCGACAGTTGTTCAATATGACCGTCAGAGGTGAGTCAAATTTTGTTTTGGTTATCTAATTTTTTTTTTATATATAAATTCTTAATTTTACAACACACCAAGGATAACCCAAGTCTGAAGAATTTTTTCCAGTGGGTCCACCTTTTGGTATTTTACTAAGCAGTACATTGTGTGACATTTCCAAAATTGATACAAAAGAGTGACTGCATTTTTTAACAATCGCATACCCATGGCCGTTTCTTGAACTCTTACCAAAATATGCTAAGGTTTCCTCTGTAGAATACCCCTTGAAAATAAATAGCACTGTGTAGGGTGTTATATACTCCACTCCAGGGTGGAAGATTCTATTATTCTCAAGGGTATTGTATGGCAGATAACTGTTTATCCCAGGTATGTGTTTCACTCAGTCATGAAGTTTAATCAAACAAAATTTAGTTTTTATATGTACTGTTTAATATTTGTAGTCGTCATCAGAACTTTGTTTTTTATTTATATTTCTCACCCACACACTACCAACTATACAATTTATTTGTATTCAATTTTTTCTAGCCCCTATCGTCCAGTGTATTCCATCATGTCTTAATGGAGGTAATTGTGTTAATGGTCAGTGCGTCTGTCTCCAAGGCTTCACTGGAAACTTTTGCCAGCAAGGTAAGCATTCGTTCAATTATGGTATTTTAAATTTGCCAGTACCCAACTTCGAACAACGTCGAAAAGGGAAATGAGGACGTTTGTTAGGGAGACGGTTCGCACGTGGCGCCTTGGGTCGGACTGTTCCATTTTTTTTCGAAGGGGTGTTCCGTTTTAGGAACAATGGCAATTAGTCGGTTATCCAGGTAAGTATCTCACTCATAGACTACCAACATCACGAATGATTTGTGTAATTTGCCAGTTGATGTTGGCATCTAAAATTACATAAGTTTTCTCCATGAGGGCTGGCTTCCTTTTGTTATGGATAAAATATTGGTGATAAGAATAATGATGAATGCTAGTATTTATCACTGTTGATTGCATTTTAGAATTAGGTTATCTGATTGACTATGTTTTAGATTTTGTTGATAGTTTTCGCAGCCATCACAACAGCTTCATTCAGTGATCATAAGACTAGTTGGAATAACTCAGTTCTCTAAATCAAACTGAAAAAGTTTATTTTATTTTTATAGTCATGATAATTAAAATACAGTTCTTACTCTAATAAAAGACCCCTCCAATTAAAGACCACTTTTCTAAGGCCCCCGATGAACACAAATCTTTTATCTTCATAAGCTCTTAAAGATTATGAAAATGTTGGTCGCTAAAGTGGCCTTTAAATTGAGGGGATCTGTATAAGTTAAATTTAACTTCCATTTTTGTTAAACCAGTTACATAAGGGTTATAATTACCTCTCTATGTTTCAAACTCTCTCAGCAATCTTTCTCGAGTGAATGACGATGCTGTATGTAATATTGTATGTGATAGTATAAAGGTAATGGTAATACTCAACAGTTAACAAATGAGATGATTTCTTATGATCATAAATTGAATTATTCTGATTTTTTTTAGTACTGGCCCGTCAGTGCATACCATCATGTTTGAATGGAGGCAACTGTATTCAAGGACAATGCAGATGTCTACCTGGTTACACTGGTAGCTATTGCCAGCAACGTTAGTATCATATGTTATATTCATTTGCATACCGACATTAACCACTTAACCTCATGTGTTGCATTCATTTGCATAGTGACAACATCTACCTGGTTGCACAGGTGGCTATAGCCAGAAAGATTAGTATTGTATGTTATAATCATTTTCATACTGACAGTAGCCACCTGGTTACACTTGTGGCTATTGCCAGCAAAGTTAGTCTCATTTGTTACATTAATTTGCATACTGAAATTAGCCAGACACAGATACGCAAATTACAGATTGGTATTACCACCAAAGTCTCATATGTTATATTAATATTTTTTTCCCAGCTAATCCAGTTAATGTCCCTACTAATATCATCTCTGAAGGAAGTCCTCTTGGTGGAGATGTTACCATCAACTGCGAACTGTCTCGTGCTGGACCAGCACCACCGATATGGATTGACAGCCAGAACAACAGGGTCGCATCAAAATCACTGAGTAAGTACTGCATTTGAGTTTGTGCTATAGGCTGCCAACCCACTTACTTACTCCATTGAGAAGTATAGTGTGTTTGAAGGCAAATGCATGGATTTTTATTGTGACAACATTATTGGAAACAGAGCTAAGTTATATGTTATATGACTTAATGATTGGGGTAATAATTAATGTGAAGTGCGTGGTAGCTTTGACATTATGCGCTTGTAAAAACTGCATTTAATAATTATGTTATAACTGTTTATTAATATAGATATTGTTGACTATTTCATGAATACTTATTTGATTTATGTGATTATGAAGATATAAGAAAGTATTAAATAATCCATAATTTCTATTTACTAAAGAAATTTACCTAAAATATATCTTGCATTCATTTGCATATTTTCAATTTTTTCTTAAATACAGGCAACTCTCACATTTACATAGAAGTCCTCAGTGATAGAGCCACAAAGTTGGTGATAAAGAACATGCAAGCAAGAGATGCTGGCCTGTACACCTGTATATCAGGAACATTTAGACAGGTGTTCAACCTAACAATAGAATCCGGAGGTAAGATACTTTATTTAGGGCAGAAACAATGCGCAATCATGTACATTCGGCAGTCAACTAAATCCTATTCTTCACCATTGGGGCTGACTATATTAACATTTGGTGTTAGAGACATCTTTTAATGATATTTTTTATTGTCAGAAATTAGGTATCGCACTTAAAAACTACCAACATCGTATTTGATTTGTGTACTCTCTTTTGTCAGGTATGCTAAGCAAGATAATGAAATTTATTGCTATTATTATTATGTTTTTTTCCTTTCTATATATTGTATTGTGTTTACATTCTGTCAAATAATGATATAAATACTAGTACCGTAGTGCAATAATACTAGCAGGCCTATTCATACTCGATCATTTATACCATTTTCATAAATACATTTAGTTGCTATTGATATGATGTTGGCATCTATTTCGTGAATACTCACCTGGATAAACTGAATAATTGCCTTTGTTGCTGAAACAGAACACCAATTTGAATAAAATATATTAGTCCATGCCAGGGCACCTCGTACAGCCTGTTTCCCTGACAATTAATTTGCAAATTAGAGCATAGCAAAACAGAAGTTTCTAGTGCTTCAAATAATCTAATCATCTTGATTATGATTTCTCTTATCCTCCTCTGTTTTTCAGGACCATTACGTTCCTGCTTTCCCAATTGTCGAAATGGAGGCATCTGCCGGGATGGTGTCTGCCTTTGCCCAGCTCAGTTCACTGGAAGCTACTGTCAAACACCAACTTCACGTAAGAATTTTGATTTATTTTTAATTTGTGAAGTGAATATTTTACTCTAGTTTTACTGGACTAAAATAATGTAAAGGAATACTAGAGATATATGATATTGAAGCGGTTCTGTAAGTGGTCTGCTTGTACCAGGTGGTAGTACCTTAGTCCGCCACTTACTCACAACTCTTCATCAAGTTCCTCCCTGGAGCACAGTGATGCTGCAGTTTAAATGTGGTGCTCCATTAGTAGACCTGTATATTCACCAGTTCCAGCAACAAGCAGTTTTTGTATCAATATGGCAGCAGTTCCGTTAACCTAGCTGTTGGCTTTAATTTTGAACTTAGCAGAAGTGTTGACAAACATGCAAGAATTGCAATCATCTCAGCTTTTGTTGTGCCATCGAACTACAGGATGACTTGCCAAAGGGACACTGCATGGCGCTAGCCTGTGCGAGCATCATCAGCACAGATAACAGTTGTTGGGATGAGTCAGTAAGATTTTAGAAATGTTTATTTTTCAGCATCTTCAACTTTTTCCATCTTGATATCCGCAAGTGGTAACAATGTCCGTCCATATGCGGGCTCATCTGTGTCGTTCGTCTGTGAAATGCGAGATGTTGATGTAGCATCCCTACTGTCGCTACAGGCACCCACCTGGTATGATAAGCAAGAAAGAGTTATTGGTCCCAAAGAATCAGGTAACCTTTGTCACATACAGTAGCTACCATTTTTTGGTTCGTATTTACAACAGGGACCTTTTTATTTGATTTCATATGTGTGCGTGCGTATGTGTATGTTGACATTTTTAAACTGACAAACATGACTTTCAAAATATCAGTTAGTTATGAATTTTTTTACCCGAGCTAAACTGGATATGACGTCGTCTGTGGAGTGCGCAATCGCTTCGTATTCTGTTCTTGAACTGCAATTTAATTAGAAATTTACTGCAGCGAGTTCTCTGGCCTCTGATTGGTCAAAATATGCATAGAGGGCCATTTATTGTCCTATTAAAGTGCTTATGTTTGACAGCAAAGGTTGTCTTTAGCCTCTATCAAGAGAAGAAAAAAAATCAAGAGAAATTGCATTAGCCTCTATCAGAAAAAAGAAATCAAGAGAAATTGCATCAATTTATGTTCAGGTTAAGTTATCATAAAGGATTGTTTTAACAGATGCTACCCGAGTATATGTTGAGGAGATGTCACGCACAGCATCTCGCTTGGTGTTTAGTTACCTCACAATTCCAGACGAAGGACAGTACAAGTGTGTCATTGGTCCACAAACAGCTATTGTCAACGTAACAGTTGAAAGTAAGTCATTCACTTTTTTCCCTAACTCTCGGGTCCCAAATCTTGCATGAGGTGGGGGAGTCTCAGAAATCAAGACAGCCTTCTGCACTCCCACAAGAAAACAAACTAATCCATCTTTTGCAAATTGATTATATTTACATTTTTTTCCCTGTTTATTGTTGTTTGCCTCATGGAAGGGGGGTATTACCATGTACAAGTGGCTTCTTCCACCATTGGGACCCTGCTAACTGGTAATCATTAAACATGATTTCTATTCTTAACAATGTTGTTGTCTAATTTTACTTCAAAAAGGTATTTTTCTATAGTATTTGAGATGAAATTTGACTTTTTTTTAAAACGTATATTGTCTATATATATTTTTCTTTGTAGTTGATCCTAACAACTTCTGTATCCCGGACTGTATGCATGGTGGTCGGTGCATAGGAGGCTCATGTGAATGCCCACCAGAGTACGGAGGCTCGATCTGCCAATTCGAAGGTACCAGTTCCAGTGGCATTAATTATAAGTACACACTGTACACATGCACAAAGGCGTAGTATTTAGCCTTGTGTTAGATAGACGGTCTGGCAATATGGCAGTAACAGTGTGTCATTATGCTTACCAACACCAATTCATTACCAACCTTATGCAGAAAGCACTGTTTTGGGAATATTGCATTAATGTTACTATGTTTGAGACAGAATGCTGTGTTACTGCAATATTGCAGTTGCAGTGGGTTCTTACCTTTTTTATCAGGATAATTTATGCAAAATTGCAGTAATGCCGTTTAGTAATTGCCACATGACTGTTTTTACAGGCACTTGGTTACATTCATACCATCTGCTCATGCAACTTCCACTGCTAATCCTGCTTTACATTCCAATATTAATTTATTTATAATGAATAATTAAACATTTTTATTTCTTAGTGAAAACCGACTGTTCATTGCCTTGTATGAACGGTGGATTCTGTAGCACAGGCAAGTCCTGTCGATGTCCCCGTGACTACTTTGGACCCCAGTGTAATTTCAAATGTAAGAAGACAATTTATAATTACTTGTTATATTAAATCTTATCATAATTGTTAAAATTAGCATTGAAAATAGCATCATCATACTCCTCATTATCATCACCATTTTGGATCATATTTTTAATTGATGTGATTGTTGTATGTTTTTTGATAAATATATAATTATCAGTAAAATTCATCATCATTAATATCATCATCAATAACATTATCAAAGATGGACCCAACTTATAACATTATTTTCTATAGACTGTAATTGGCTATATCATTATCATTAAAATTGTATTAGTTAATAAGTATATCCTTGAATGTCATACATTTACAGCTGTACGTGGTAGGATGATCAATATTATTCCACAATACATCACCGCACCAGACCTAGGTGCCGACATCAGTCTTGTGTGTGAGGTGAAACATTTTACCACAACCCCAAAATGGTTCACACCTGATGACACACTGATTCAACCTAGAGTAGCAGGTAAGAATGATGATGAAAAAAGTGGTTTTGTTTGGTAAATGGGTTTTCTCCGCCTGTATATAAAAGCGGTGTGGTGTGATTGTCATTTTGGTGTCATTACCCACAACCTTTGTTCTGTAAAGTGGTATTTTGTTTCAGGACTGCAGCTTTCTTTACACCATCTTTTCTGTGATTACTACCTTTAATTTGTCCATATATGGGTGTCCTGATATATCACTCCTGTGTACTGTATTATAATTTTTTATTTGGATTATGATTTTTGATTGTTGTTTTATAAACTTTATGCAAATATGAGAATTATTTACTATTGAGATAAATAATATCAATAGCAGGAATACAATACATAATCATCATTTGTGCATTTGTTTATAGATTTTATTGGGTAATGCTTTAAATTTAATTGTCTTTAATGTTATTCAGGTGACCTCGAAAGTGATGTGTATATAGTGAACATGACACCCACTAGAGTTCAACTTTATATTCAAAACATTCAGCCAGGAGACACGGGATCATACACTTGCCGAGTGAATTCTTACGACAACCAGTTCATCATTCAACTTAGAGGTACTTTACATGTAGTTACTTACAGTTATTTGTATAAGGCTCCTTATGTTTTATAGATATATGCTTAGTACACCTGTAGGAGGAGTGAGAGGATGTAGGATTGATTTATGGGGTTTGGCAGGAGGTTGTGTGAATTTAAGTATGGCTTGCTGAGTGCATGAATGTAGGCATGACTTGATCTGCTAGAGGGAGTATGTGAATGCTGGAGTGGCTCATGGTAGGTGGTTGGCTTTTGAGTTAAATTGCAGGGGTGACTTGCAGGGAATGTCGAGAGTGAATGAACGTAGAAGTGATAATCAGGGCTGTTCTGACTTACATTGACTTACGGAGCTAGTTGTTGGGGTGGGAGTAGTGAGTGAATTTAGGAGTAAATTCAGGAGGCTGGTGGAGGAGTCAGTGAGCGTAGAAGTGACTTATGGCAGCCGATAGGGGGGAAGTGAGTTGAGAAGTTACTATAGAGGACTGGTACAGCAATGATTAAACTGGCGAATGATTAAATGTAGAAGATGTTAGTTTTAGGCTAGGCTAGTTAGAGAGGAGGAAGAATGGGTGCTTAGATTCAGAGGGACTTGGGATTTGCAGTGTGAACGCATGAAAACAGCATTTTTCATTGGCCCACTGAAATATTATTGTGTTCAATCAATTTTAGTAGTAGAAGTAATTTATTTGAATGTCTGTTCATCTTTTTTTCTCCTTCAACTCATCCAAGACTCATCTTGTTCCAAGCCTTGCCTCAATGGAGGAGTATGTGTTAGTGGAAGGTGCCAGTGTGTTGGCCCTTTCACAGGTCTACAGTGTCACATCAGAGGTAAGAGACCTTCCCCACCTGTAATATGTAAATATGTTGCTTAATTATTATTCACAACACATGTTATTTTTGGATATATAAATATTCGCATATTATCCAAAAATGTACTTACTGTATATATGTTATTAAACATATTTGTCAAGATTATATAGTATATATTGTATATTTTATTTATAATAGTATATGTTGTATAGTATATAATATGTATTATTTAGATTTTGTTGTGTTATGTATACGAGTATACTGCACTTTATAGCAATTTCTAACCCTATATTTAATAGATTATATTTTCTTTGGCATAACATATTATATTATTAAAATTTGTAGTACGAATGCAGTATTACATCTAATAAAATGATTGATCCTAATGAACGACATGTTTTGATGTGTCACACGTCATCATCAGGCAAGTGCTTATGCTATTACCAGTTTATATGCACTACCAGTCTGTTTGTATGCATCTGAAGGGTAGTACATAAACTACTGTAGTAGTAGCATAAGCAATGTTGCCTGATAATGACATGTGTCATTTATTAGTATCATTCATTATAATGTATGTATTTTTATTTTAATGTTGTATGATTTTCTTATATCATAAGATTTTATAATTTTAATTATTATAGGTTTGTTTATACACTGTATTGATTGATATTTATTTTTATGTGTTTCATTGTTGCTAAAGTGTTTTAATGTACAAAACCTTGCATAGCATAAGAGTGATAATGCTCAGTAGTAGTAATTCTCATTTGGGAAGAAGAACAATAATTTATAAAAATATATAAATCTTTAAAAAAAGTAATAAAATGTAAACACTAAAATACATTTTATTTTTATTCATAAAATGCTAATCCTATTTAAAAGGCAGTGACTTGGCACATACAAGGTTTTGAACTTGGAGTTGTTTTTATTTTGTTTTTACACATAACTCAAATGATAACAACAAAGAAAAATATAAACAGAAGTCATATGCATACAATATTGAACAATTATTAGTAATATAAATGTGAAAATGATAATGATAATATGTATTAGATGTATTGATATCCAAATTTTGAATTAAAAATAAATAAATGTCTATTCATGAATAGTTAACTGGATAAACTGACTAATTGCCAGTTGATTCATCCAGGTAAGAATCTCACCCATAGAATACCAACATCACAATTGATTGGTGAAATTAGAGCCAATAAAACAGAAATGAACACTCTGGCCTATCACAGGTCAGCTCTGGTTTTGGACTTTACCTTGTACCTAAATATTAAAACTACAAGACATTATAATTATTAATGTTAGTTTAAATTTGATTTCCCACCTGAGTTGATTTTGTTGCAGTTTGCTATGCTAACTCTCACTTTTAAAGCTCTGGCCACACTAGCAACTTTTATGTCACAAAAATATGTGGTATATGGGCATGATGATGTCACATCACTCCATAGGTATTTGTCACATAAATGCTGACAGTGTGGACATGAGCTTAATGCTTTTTGCTGTTGTGCTGTATGTTATGTTGTCACTTGTGTTGTAGTTGTAGCTAGTGAGTGTCCTGCTCCCTGTCTCAATGGAGGGCGCTGTGTCAATGGTCTATGCCAGTGTTTAACAGATTTCAGTGGTGAACGTTGTCATCTTAGAGGTAAAAATATTACAAAGCAAGGTCAAATGTAATGTAAAGGTCATATTTTTCATTTTAAGAATGTTAATGATTGTTTGACTAAATATATAGGCTTGGTATGTATGATTCTAATGAAAATTGTATTCTAGTTTTAATTTATAATGAATATATATTCTTTGTATTTCTTTGTTACCATATGTATTCTTAGGATTAATTTTTATGACAGAAAATTAAAGGTAAAATATACTGGACAATAAACTATCAATAAAAAATAATACGTGATAATTAGTTTCACCATTTATTAAACATAATTTCATCCGAATGATATGTTCATTATCATCAACATCAGCATTATTTCCTTAATCGTCAAAAGCCATTGCAACCCATGAAAGTTCTCAAATGTCTTCAGTTAATGAGATTGCAACATAGTGAATCTTATACTAGTTCTTTACCAACAAAAACAAAATGAATATTAATTTACAACTCGTTCTATTATTTACATAAGTTTTTGTAAAATTATAATGTTGTTGGATATTTAAGGCCGACTCAGACAGCGTGTACAACACAGTCCGATGCAATTCTTTATCATGGACAGTCTAAGCCACCTAGAGAAATATTAAACATGTTTAATATTCTACGATGTGACAGCCACCAACACAAAGCATTGCGTCTGCGTTTAACTCACACAGATCTGAAGTGACAACAAATCACATCGGGCTGCATCGTACAATGCTGTCTGACATTTACGTTTGTTCATTTTGCAAGCAAACTGTGAACCTTGTTGTAGCTATATGCTAAAATTACCCTTTGATACGCATTCTCTTACCCAGTTGCAGCTGGCTACATAGTCAGTGTTAATCCCAATACTCTGGATGTACCGCAACTTGGCACCCGTCTTAACATCCTCTGTGAAGCCAATGGCAACAGCCAACGTTTGACGCAACCACTTTGGCAAGGACCGCAGGGAGACATCATTCTACCACAGAGAAGTAAGATTTCTTATTCAATGACATGTTCTAGTAATAATAATAACAATAATGATATAGGGATTTATACCGCGCATTTTACCTAGTGATGCAAGATAGGCCTACTACTACTTCTAGAGATGCAAAGTGTAGTAGTAGTTTTTAGTGTTTAATGACTATGTTGCAAAGGCTAATTTTAAGGATGAATCTACAAAAAGAAAAATATCTGTTAAAAGAAGCTTTGTAGTCAGTTGTTGTTGTTGATAGTGATATGATTTGTCATGGATCAAATCTTGTAATATTTCAATTAAAGTTGTCTATTTTGTGAATATTTACCTGGATGAATCGATGTAAGCCAGATTCCTAATGGGTCTTCCCAGCGAAAAATAATTGAATTGTATAACCCAGGTCAGGCACAGATCCAGAGAAGTCCGGAAGGCGGCCAAAAGTGGGCCGATCGAGATAACAGTACCCTAGGGGTTCGGAGGACACGCCCCCGCGAAATTTCTGTGTTCTAGACGCCAAAAAATAACCCCTGAGGCCTTTTGGGTGATACATGTTTTCTTTTTTCTTTTTTTTTTTGACTTTTCAAAAGGGCTTCCTCTAAATCCGCCCCTGCAGGTGAATTTACTTATCTGAAGTATTAGTAATAGCTCACAAAGACTTTCAATTAGTTAGTGCAATTACAGAAATTTGAGTAATTTTGGTTATATATTCTAGGTATTAATGACCGTGTGTACACCCAGGCAATATCCTCAACAGGAACGAACCTAGTCATTAATAATGTACAAGCATCAGATATGGGAAGCTACACCTGTATTGTTGGTACACTGACAAACGTCTACCCTGTCCTTGTCGAAGGTAAGTTATAAAAAACATTTCATTAGCCATATTTATGCAGACGTGGGAAAAAATTCTACTCTAAATTAACTACTGCTTACCTGGTTATGAAGTATTTATAGTATTAAAAGAAATACAACATAGTTTAATTTCGAGCAACTATTGAATTATACTTCCCTCAGTGTTTCATTTGAAACTACCTTCCTCCACCTCATAGTTAGCATGAATTATCCATCATTCAGAAAGCAGAATTTACTATGTTTCATCATATCAAACAATGTTGTGTTTGTGGTATATTGTGGATTATAGTTGTGATGATATTGTTACAACTTATGCCAGTATTTTGTGGTGTATGCTCACTTATTAATTTCTTTTATTTACATCATCAGATCCTGGATGTCCACTTGGATGTGACAATAGTGGACAGTGCCAGTATGGGCGTTGCATCTGCCCAAGTGAATACGCAGGAACACGATGCCAGTTCAGAGGTAAGTTTCAAACGTTCCACGTCTTTGTAGGCAGCTGTAGCCATCTTGATGTCAAACTGTGGTCAATTAAATTCCTTAGTTATTAAAAGGAGATACACACATGGATGTAGACCTGGATAAACTAGCTATTGTCATTATTTCTTAGTGAACACCCCTACAAAGAAAGTAGAACCATCCATCCCAGGGAAGTACATGGCCACACAAATATGTTAGGCCTTGTTTCTCGTAATTAATTATTTTTTTCTCCACAGTTACCGAATGCCGCCTTCCATGCAATAATGGTGGCATCTGTCGCAGTGGTCTGTGTATTTGTCCTCCAGGATTTACCGGTGAAATTTGCGAAACACGTCGTAAGTAAATAGTTTAATGTCAGATCATCTTAGAAAACTTTAGAATATTTAGTAATACGTTTCTTGAAGATTTTTGCCTGAGAAACTGATCTTACTTGATGGCTTTCAATGATTTATTTTTATAGTAAGTGATGAATATATCTTTACCATCGAGCCAAACATCAAAACCACACCCTACCCTGGTGCAGACCTCGAATTCTCATGTGAGGTTATAGGTGATGGACGATATGCCCAACCTTACTGGACATACCAGAATGGACAACGTGTTGGCCCATATGGAATAGGTATGAGGTTTTCATTTTCACCTATTTCGTGTCTATTACTGAGATACCAATTATGAAAAGGCTCAATGAAAAAGACCAATACATAAATTTTTACATAAGGAATATGATGTACCATTTTGAAAATTCCTGTATAGAATTGGTATTGTAATATAGACCAGTAAACATAATTGATATTATATCTCTCACTCATTACATATTACTCATTACATACCTCTTTGAGGGATATTGATAGACCCTATTTTCTTTTTTACACAATCTTTAGGGGCGGGTCCAGAGATGTCCAAAGGGGGAAGTGGGTAAAAGTTGGGCCGATCGAGACAACACTATTCTAGGGGGTCTGGGGGAATTCCCCCGCAAAAGTTTTGTATTCTAGACGCCCGAAAATAACATTGAGGCATTCTGGGCTATCACTTTTTTTTCTTTTTTTTTTTACCTTCCAAAAGGGCCGGCCATTCCCCCCTCCTAAATCCGCCCCTGATCTTGCATGTTTAACAAGCTCATTTATATACAATATACACCAGTTGTTATATGTAATTTATAGTGTTGTAATTTTTGAATTTAAACATTTTAACAGGCAAGCATATTGGAATTCAAGCTGAATCTAGTAAAGTAACAACACTCATCGTGAAGAATGCCACCGAAGATGATTCAGGAATTTACACCTGCTGGGTTGGACAAGATGACAACCGATTCAAGATACAGGTGTACGGTATGTTGAAAATACAGGGGTAGTACAGTTGTTACAATACCAAATGAAGAGGCCTGCATTTCGATTAATTAGCTACAGTAGAGCATTGGCCAGTACCGACATGTAACAGATACATTGTCCCTTAACCTGCCCAACTCTCATGTGAGGGTTATTTTAGAAGCCAAACAAACAAACCGTGAAGATTACCTCTCAGCCAAACACTTCACTTTATAGAATAGTGATGAGCATGTGATATGGAGTGGCATTTGTAATAGTTCGTCAGTTTTTGTTAGAAAGATAACATTTTATTTTATCTTACAGAGCGCCCTTGCCTACAACCGTGTCAAAATGGTGGTAAATGCGTGCACAGTGTCTGTGAATGCCCGGCGGATTATAGTGGCGAATTTTGCACTATCAAACGTATGTGGTTCAAATCTGCAATGTTCTTTTATAGGATTAAATGTATAAGAATTAGATAATACTCTAGTAGTTTATTTTAAGTTTAGTAGAAGCAACTATATCTTAAATTTTTGTGTTGAGAATTTATGGTTCTCTAAATATGAAAGCAGATTTGAATGTAAAAGATAATATCTTTTTCTAATTTTGCTTCAAATCTTGAAAGAATAATCAAAATTCAGCTTTAAAAAAGCAAAAGTTGATAACTTTCAGTTTCAAGGATTTGTTACCATTGTCATTTTCTCAATTCATTTTTAAAAATATGTTAACAGCAAACAATTTTCTTGTGGAATGTTTTGAACATGACGCTACAGTACTATAGTTGCTCATAGCAGCTATGTAGTCACAGACCACGCCCATACGCAATTCAGCACAATGACGCTGCAAGTTATGGGTTATTCTCCTTCCATCTACTTTTCATGAATATTTACCTGGATAAATCAACTAATTACCATTGTTCCTTTAAGAAAGCTCCTACTTTAATGTATTCTAATTCTAATCATATTTATGGTTGTTTTGGTTATATATCTTCAATTGCAGTGAACACCTGCCTACAACCATGTGAGAATGGTGGAACATGTGTGGATGGGAGATGTGTCTGTGCAGAAGGTTATTCTGGTGACTTCTGCAGCATGCAAGGTAATTTTTTGTTTTTGATTTTTTTTGTAAATCAAAGATTGATTATGTCTCACATTCATTAGTATTGATTGGTAAATTGTTCCAGGAAAATTACCTATTGGGTTTTGTAAGGTAGGTGTTAGTTTTCTTGACAGTGTGTCGTAGGAGTCTTCCAGAAATCAGGATGGCCTCCTGCACTCATGCAAGCAAGAATCTCCTGGAAGATAACACATCTCCTGCAAATTCATAATATTTTCATGTTTTTACTACTTTATTATCAATTGTCTCACAGAAGTCAGTGCCATTAGGTATCTCCATGAGCAGCAAAATACAGTATGTTAAGGAAGCCCACTTAACCAGACCTCCCGGAAGGATTCCTTCCAATTTGGGACCCCTGAACTTGTAACAGTCTTGGTGAAACACATTGTTTTTCAGGTATTCTCTAAACAAGCAGAAGATTACGCTATCAAAATTTGACCAAACATTTTCTTGTGGGTCTTGTCAAGTAGAGTGTATGCATGGATTACACTATTAAGATGAAGAACAGTCTATTTTTGTTTAAATTTTATCTTGTCAATATTTAAAAAATATAAAGTTGTTAAATCATCAATTGAGAGATAGTAAACTGTTTGTTTGCATGTTGTTTAATTTAACTACTCGTTTCAGCATGTGATCCACCATGTGAGAATGGTGGCAGGTGTCTTGGTCCAGACATTTGTGTTTGCCGTGCTAATTTTGCAGGCAGTTACTGCCAGCATTCAGGTAGTCAAGTTGATATTCAGCTTTATCAGTCTATCACTTTGTAGCTTTAATTTTACCTTTGCACTTATTTGCATCACTATTATATATAAAAATATAATTAGTTTATAAATATTTCATATATGAACATCATAATGAAGTCTATTTTGGGGTGGAGTGGGTGCTAATATCGCAACCAAAAATAATCTCTGATGTGGCTGCCAGCAAATATCTTTAAATTTGCCAAAATATGCATGTTTCTTTTTTGTTACAATTATTATGCACAAAAACCTTACAGCGGACCTTTCACATTTTTTAATTTTTGTGCATTGTTTCATATGAACATATTTAACATTTTGTTGATTTCTCCTATGCACATTGATAATTGAGATTTATATTACGTCAAAATCCGCTACAAGCAATTTGGTGATGTCTATTGCAGGATGGAAGGGAGGAAGTTTAAATATAGGTCTCCCTCCAAATAAGACCACTTTTGGGACTGGGGTTTTCATGGTCTTTCTAATCGATGTGATAGAGGGAAGCCTGTATAAACTTATAAACATGTCAGCCAATGTAAAACAGAGTTCAGTGAAAGATCCACTTTAATGAAACTATTCCAAAAATATGAATTTACTAATAATATAGACCTAGCATTTGTGTGTAGTCATTATTAATTATTGGTATTTGATCTTTTACATTATCATATATGTAGAAAAAACATTGCTATAGTGTTTAGCTGAATTATTAGACAATGTTTAATTTTTAAGCAAGATTCATGTAGAACCATTTACTTTAGATTTTTTTAAATTATTAATGTTCCTTTCATTTGTATTTGATTTCATGCCAGTTTTTATTTGTCATTCATTGAAATAAGTTTGTTAAAACTAATGGTAGATTCCTTATTAACTTCCTCACGTTTTCCCCATCATTTCCCCCTGCATAGTACGAAAAATCATTTCAAAGCTTTTTTTGCTTTGTTCACACTGTTGAGTGCTACAGTAAGTCTTTCCTGAAAATTTCTGTGACTTATCCTTATATGGGGATGATTAATGCCATTTAAAATCAAGCAGGTCACCTGTATTTGTCAGTTGATAACTGATAGTGTAGACAGAGTTTAAGCTATTTTAATAGTATTCCTAGTTTTCTAGATCAAAGTTTCTCACAAAGTCACATTTACATGGACAATTTTGTAGTAGACCATTACAAAAATATATATGTATAGCCAACCTGCACTATTTTATTTTTTATTTTTACTTTGCATGTATATATCATGTGTTAAATGAACACATTTTCTGCCTCAGATCACCTGAGATATACTGTAGTATTCTGAACTGATGTCCAGATAAAGGAAACACTGGCTACAATGTTAGACCATTGTATATGTTACCAATGCTTCACTATATACCTACTACTTACACACATGTGTTAATCAACATCTTGTACTAAACAAGTAAAAAGTGAACCATCCTCTTAAACATTTCACTGCAGTATATTTTGCTTTTTGTTGTTTGTTTGTTTATTAATATTTCTCCACATACACATAAATTAGAAGTACTGTAATAATTCATATGGGAAAAAAAGTATGTGGATGGTGGTCAAAATAAGTTTGAAAACAAACTTTAAGATATGACCACCATTAAAAATAATTAATAAATCATTATTAATACAATGACAAAAATAAATTAAAAAAAAAAAAATAAATAATATGCAAAATTAAAAATTAAGTTTTAAGTAGTCTGGTTTTTATAAACAAGTAAGAATTAAATATATACAGCCACAAAAAATATGAAAAACAATATATATATATATATATATATATTTATTATATTTATTTATTTATTTATATTTTTATATTTAAAAAATTAAATTTAAGAATTTCCTAGAAAACTTTTATAATTTTTATTAATTCATTTTACTGGTTTTCCTTTCTTTCTTTTTTTTTGTGGCTGTACACCTAATAAAAGGTTGAATTCCACATTTTTTGTGCATTAATTTGTTTACATCAAGTAAACATAACTAAGATGAATAGCCACACATCACTAGCTGAAATGACAAAGCATTAAATTTGTTTAATACTGTAATATATTATTGTATTCATTGATTCAATTATTAATTTTCTTTTGTTGTATTATTCATTGTGTACTAATTTTTATTCATTAAATTGTCTGATTCCAGTGCAAGGAGTAAGAGTGCAAATCACAGGGATCCATTCGGAAGTGCCATCAATCGGTGATGAGGTCAGCTTCATCTGTGAGGTAATAGGAAGTAGCCGACTACCTCATCCTGAATGGAGGGATCCACGAGGCCTGTTAATCCCACGGTTAGCTTCAGGTTAGTGTGAACTGCAAAACCATATATAGTCATGTGATGTGCCTATATATGATCATGACAGGGCTTAAGAAACCAACAGAAAAAGGTGAAGTGCACAGCAAGGGATTTGATTTTTTTACCTCTGAGTTGAGAACCCCAATCGCTGTGGTAACTGCTCCCAGAATGTTGCACACCTACATAAAAATTTTCTTGGCTGATATTAATATAATGATATATTCTAATATTATATATGTTCAGTCTATTTCATGAATACTTACCTGGATAAACCGACTAATTGCCTTTGTTTACGAAATGGAACACCCCTTCGAATAAAATAGAACAGTCCGACTTAGGGTGTCACGTTTGAACACCCTCCCTAACAGTCTTCATTCCTTATTCGATGGTGTGCGAATAAGGAGCTTCCTTTGATAATAGAGGATTATCTACGAAAGTCGTGCATTTCAAACCCCTGCCTTTCAGCGTACCTATACGCTTGCAGACAGATTAGTATTTATTTTGACAAATAAAATTAAGAATTATGAATTATTTTATGATTCTATTCATTGTCTTTCCAAAGATGCAAGCCAAAGAGTTGGAGTGCTAGTGAAATCAGCAACATCAACAGAGCTGGTAATTCGAACCATTTCATTGGATGACACAGGAACCTACTCATGTTCCGTCGGACCTCTGAACCAGTACCTCACTATCAATGTCAATCAACAAGGTGTGTTGTCAGTTACACTAAATTATTTGTAACCCCGGGCCTACACAGGCAGTAAATCAGACCTCGTCTGATTATGTGTGCCTGGCTCAGATGGAGTATCTTATCAAATAAATTATTATGTTTCTCATTGTTGGTAAAGTTTGACAAAGTCTGATGAAAACTTTTTCTCTTCAATTTGACAGACAGTAAATTTCATAGTTTGGCATATTTTAGACTTCATTAAAAATAGAATGAAAATATCTAAAATAGAAGATATTTGTTGGTCAATATTTTTATATTGAGTGAAGTGTTTGCTGCAAACACATTCGAACTTGTGATAGTTTTTTTTCTTTTTATAATAGAAATTAACATCTATGGTGTTGAAACTATTTTATTTCTTTTCAATCCACAGCAAGGATATGCATACTTCCATGTGCCAATGGAGGGCGCTGTGTTTCAGGTGTTTGTGAATGTTTGGCCGGCTTCTCAGGAACTTACTGCAATATCAGAGGTATTATTCTCAACAAATCATATACAAACCATCTAATACACAAAATTGCTCTTCTCACTTAAATATACAACAGTTGTTTTGCTGATTAGATAATGTTGTATAAAAGCATAATTATGGAAGTGGTGGTGTTGATGGCGATGTTTTTGATGGCAATGATTATGATGATGTCGGTGATTATTTTGATGATATTTCTGATAGTGACATGGTAATGATTATGCTAATTATTACAATGATGTTAATAATGATCCTGTGTTGATGATCATTACAATAAGACTGGCACTAAGCCAATCAACTAAGATATTGATGATTCCAAAGATTATTTTGCACATTACAGAGGGTACTGGCTTCAAACTGAAGATTCAACCTCAAACGATTCAGACGCCACTTAGCCGAGGAACCACCTTTAATATGGTGTGTAGCATCGAGGGTAAGAATAATATACAGCCACCAAGATGGACTGCACCAGATGGTCAATATATTGAGGAACAGAGGCAAGGTAATTAGGTTTTCTTTATGTAGGATTTGATTCTACATTGTTTTTTGAAGATGGCCCATCCAGGCAATGCTAGTCATAGAGATACTATTGGCATTGTTTCTGTAAATGAGCACTCCTGCCCCAAAAAAGGTTCGCTTGCACCCCAGGGTACCACATTGTATGCCAACACTCTATGTTCATCCTCATTCCCTTTTCACCACTTGTAGCCTTAATGCATATTGAATATTTGTGTAATTTAGCATAGATTTGCAAAATTTTGTTGATGGGATTTTCAGAAATCTGTTTTCCATTTAGAACCCTCAGTTCATACAGAGAAAGGCATTAGCAAATAAAATACTAGTATGCTGTATAATTTTTTTATTCTTCTTTCAAGGTGTCTACCAACGAGTGTACACACAACCAATCAGCAACTCGGCTACACGACTTGTGATGACCGATCTTCAGGACACTGATTCTGGCATTTATAACTGTTTAATTGACTCTTTACCAAACTCCTTCACTGTTCTCATCAATGGTAAACTAATAACTATTTAACTATTTCAATGACTAAGGGTCTCTTCGTGTCTGAGCTACCCAGTAAATCGGTGCCATCTTTCTCTAGTCTGTCCACAACAGGGGCTATATGAACTATTACACAAGGGTAATCCTCTACTTGTCTCAAAACTGGGTTCTTTAAAGTGTACATGAGCCAAATTGAGACTTGATCCACCACAAGAACACTTGTTCCACCACCAGAATCATAGGCGAGCATGTCTTTGGGTTTTCAACCGAATGAGTATGTTTATAAGATAGATGTTAGTCACATTGCCTGTGTCCTTGAACAATAGTCTGTCTGTCTCAACATTAGTTAAAATATAAATGGGTACCCTGATAAGATGTGAATAAGTTAGAATGAATTTGGTATTATTTCATGGAACCATTGTTTTTATTTGTTGCAGTTGAAGGCTGTACCAAACCATGTCTCAATGGAGGAAGATGCATCAACAGCAATTGTAAATGTCCACCACAGTTCCAAGGAGGACACTGTCAATACCATGGTAAGAAATCATCATGCCAATCAATCAATCAATCAATCAATCAATCAATTAATAATTCAGTTATTCCATCAATCTATGGGTTGTTGAATGAATAATTACAAAATGGTTATAAGAATTAACTTTATTTTGTAATTAATCAATGAAACAATCAGTTAGACATTTCAACTTCAAACATTGATAATGTTCAAGAGCCGATCCAGTAGTGGGACGTGCTCCCCAGTCCCTGTTTGAAAAATTGTGGATCCACCTCTTATGTTTTACATTCTCATTGAATTGGTACCCTGAATATTTATGTTTTTGTTGTTTTCATACATAATTAATGCTAAAAATTATAAGAACATTATTATTATTATTATTTGAACATTTTAATTATTTTTGTATTATTTATTTCAGCAATACCATCTGAACTACCCGACTTGGTTGGAAGTGGTATTTATACACTTGGAGAGCCAATGAATGTCACCTGCCAATTGAACCCCCGTAGAGGCGCCCCTTCCCCTGTGTGGATAGCACCAAATGGACAGATTGTCAACCCAATTGGGCTAGGTGAGTGTAATCTTACATATATATGTATATATTCACAAGCAAAGATTAAAAAAAAAAACAGACCACATGTTTCAGTAGCAATCATTAATAAAGTTTTTTTTTTTAGTGTCCACACTATCAAAATGTTTATGTAAAAAAAATGTTTGGTCTGCTCAAATATGGACATGATAATGTTGTATCACATATGTGGGAAAATGGAAATGTATTTTTCTTAATAGTGGAAGCAAAACTTAAGATACATTAAAATGTACATAATACAATAAAAAAACTACTGAAAAGACTAGAATGGTACAAACATAATTAGGTTTGTATTTAAAATGTGGCTAAAATTTGTATATAAGATTAGTTAAATACTAAAAATAAATGTTAACTAGTTAAAAAATTAGGTTTATATTTAAAATGTAACTAATTTTGTATATAAAATAATAGTACTAAAAATAAATGTTAACTAATTGATAAAATTTATTTCATAAGGTGGGGATGAACACCTCCATACTGTGATGTCATCACCATACAGCAGCACATTGGTCCTCAGTGAGGTGCGTATTAGTGATACCGGTACATACACCTGTAGAACAGGAAACACAATCAACACTGTCAAGATCCAGTTCAAACCATCAAGTAAGCAACCTTCTTATCAATTCATGTTTTACTTCAACAGTATTTTAATGTGAGCAATGACACTTCAACAGAGCAGGTCATTTGGGGTCACTGATTATATATAACAAGTCTCTTTCATGATAGCTTACCTGGATGAACTGATATATGCTAGTTTTTTTTATTGGAATTTACCTAAAAAATAATGGATTTGTCCAACCAAGGTAATTGTCCTACAAACTCTGCTATACCAACATCAGCGTGACTTGTGTAATCTCACAAATCGAAGGTGATATTGTTGGTCTATGAGTAAGATACTTACCTGGATGAACATCGGTTCATCCAGGTAAGTATTCACAAAATAGACCTCTGCATGCTTTGGGAGTGGAGTCTCTATTGGTTTAGGAAACACACTATATTTTACCAGAAATGAACAGTATGTTTAAATAGATTGAAAGCAAAGCAAGGTACCTCAATGATTGACAATGTAAAATGACCTAATTTTGAAATTTTTAAATGTTATTTTTTCAAAAGCTCTGTGTTTCCCACCTTGTGTAAATGGCGGAGTCTGTATTGGTACCCGATGTCGATGTATGCCTGGCTGGGAAGGACCTGCTTGCTCTCAGAGAGGTAAAATCAGTTGATTCATTTATTTCAGGTGTTTCTATTCGTATAACATTTAATTATTATATAAATACATAGAAAAAGACCAAAACCTCCATTGTATATTACTGTATGTAAAGTTAAATGTCGGTGTCTTATTTTTTGTATACTTTTTTTTTTCAGAGACAGCAAAAGGTACAATTAAGTTGACCCCAAGTAGAACAGGAGTTGCAATTGGCGATACACATGATGTCATATGTGAAGTGATTGGTGTTCGATTAACAACCCGCCCTCTATGGTATGGCCCCTTTAATAGCATCATTGGTCCCCAACAATCAGGTTAGTGTCATGTCCCTCTAATCTAATTGTAAGATACCATATTTTGACTCTGATTATTACATATTATCTGATAAGCAAGAAATAACTTTGTTAATATTCTATAACAACAGGCACAGAGAGAGTTTACATCGAGAACTTGAGTCCTACAGTTACCAAACTTGTCATCCGTAACCTTCAGCCTGAAGACCAAGGCACATACAGGTGTGAAGCAGGTCGTGTACAGGTCATCTACGAACAATTGACTTCACTAGGTTAGTTGGTTTGAGTAATATTAATTGTTTTCTAAACGATTTTTACTGTAGTTGTTGATTGGTTATGGTTGTCTTTTGGTTGTGATTATCTTTTGGTTGTGGTTGTGTCTTGGTTGTGGTTGTCTGCTAAAAGAAGGTGGATAGGAGTGAGTTATTAGTTCCGAGGTGGCACATACTTTGGCACGGTATGCTAATTATGACGTATGACAAGACAAGGAATTGTGTAAGTCTGTTTATATTTGGGACGATGTGATAGGCCATTGTAACACATAATGAATCACAGTATGAGCTAGTGTGTGAGCTAAATCAAATTAAATTATGGGTATGTGTAATTAGCTTTTTTTTGATTGGTTGGAAGAACAATGTCTGTGATGACCAATTACAAGGTGTTTTTATTTCCCAGAGGAATTGACGTGATGACATCCAAACATGAATATGATTATTACAATGGCTTCAAAACGTCCCAAATTATTCGTCATCTCGGAAACAAAACTCACCACTGATGAGTAGAAAGGAAATCAGTGTAAAGTATTAAGCTGTGCTGATGCAGTATAGGATAGTGACATTCCAGAAATATACATGTTCTAATAACTGTTATACTTGTTTTCTTTTTAGTTGGCTGTAGAGAACCTTGTCAAAATGGTGGAACATGTGCAGGCAGTTTATGCCGATGTCTCCCAGGTTATGGTGGTGAATTTTGTGCTCAACAATGTGAGTTTCTTTTTAAACTTTTTATTATCTAAACTCAAATGAGTACTACTGTTAGACAATTTTCTTTTGATTTCATCCATTTGTTTTCTCTCTCTTTAGTTGCATGCACCCCATCTTGCCTCAATGGCGGTGTATGTGTCGATGGTAGCTGTCTTTGTCAACAGGGCTTCCACGGCACCTCGTGTACGGAAACATGTAAGTCTGTGCTCATTGTTTATTTCATGTTAAAATGATGTCGTCTATTTCGTGAATACTTACCTGGATAACCGACTAATTGGCATTGTCCCAAAACGGAACACCCCTAGAAAACAAAATGGAACAGTCTGACCCAAGGCGCCACGTGCAAACTGTCTACCTAACAAACGTTCTCATTCCCTTTTCGACGTTGTTCGAAGTCGGATCATCTAGCCTTTGGAAATTAGCAGGACTTTTCAAGCAATTCTGTTCTCCTTGGATTTATTTTTGCCTTGAATTTATTTTCAACTAGTGGTTGACAAGATATCCTTTTTATTGTAGTTCTCCACCACCGCTCGAGGGTTCGCCGGCTTCACGTTCGGCGGGTCCTTCCCCTCCGCTTGACCCGCCGAAGCAGGTGGGCCGGGTGACTCGGGAGGTTTTCGCCGGAATGCGGGCCGCTTCGGCCTCCGGTTCCCCCTGCCCCTTCTACCAACATCACGATTGATTTGTGTAATCTCACTGGTAGGAACACTTTATTTTTTCTCATCTCTGAGGAACTTGTGACTGTACCTAACTGTATTTGATTCCTCCCTTTTCAAGATGTTGATGCCCCGATGCGAGTAAACCAGATAGGCGGTGGTCCGGTGCAGGTGGGCGCTGTTGTCAGCTACATATGTGAGGTTATAGGAGTTGCTGCTGTTGAAACACCAAGATGGGTTGGACCAAGTGGGGAACCATTAACATCAGGTTGGTGAATATAAAACATAATTTTAAATTAAAAATAATGTATTTCTAGTAAAATTGGTATATTTTTTAATACTCACCATAGTTAAATCAACCAGTGCCAAGTTTTTTTTTAGCAGAAATTACATTGGAATCAAACATCCTAGTGCAGTGTATGTAATCGTTATGAATTTGGTATCATTATTGTTCAATTTATTTTATCAAATTAGGAGGCAGAATTGAAATCTTGCCAAGAGGAAGTAACAGTGTTGTCCTCGTCATAAATGGATTGCAGACAAGTGATGCTGGCCGCTACGTTTGCGTTGTTGGAACACTCCGCTCCACATTGAACATTGATATCGGTGGTAAGCATTACTCTAATATTAGTTTTAAAAGTATTAAAAAAAATAAAGTAAAAAGATACAAGTTAACTTGAATATTGTTTTACAATAATAATATAGGGATTTATACCGCACCTTTTGCCAAGGGATACAAGACAGTGACGATGTTGTTATTATTACCCCCCGTTCATCCATAATCAACTAGCACATAGTGCAACTTCCTCCACTCTCTGGGAGTATTCCTAGTCGTGCTGGTTAATGCCAATACAGACTAATACATTCAATGCCACATCATCCTGTCAGGTACTCTTGGGTGAAGAGACAATATACAAGTTTTATCTGTTATTTAGAAGTAGAACGCATTTAGAAAGTTTTAGTGCTATATTGTGCGCTGTAGGTTTGAAAAATTGAAGCTTTATCGTTTGTTTTGATGCAGTGCCATGTAATCCAAGTTGTGAAAATGATGGTACTTGTAATGATGGAGTATGTGAATGCAAGCCAGGTTATGATGGTGGTCATTGCCAAGTAACAGGTAATAGAGTTATCACTATTCATTACTCTCAACACTTCATTATTACATGCTCAAACACCACATGTTCATATACATATCCACTAAAGTATTGTATATCTTTTCTATGATAAGTCTTTTCTTTGTTATGTGTACAGGACATTGCACTAAGAAATTATCTTATAATTCAGTGTTGAAAGGTTGAAATATGGACTTAAATTTACATCTACTTCTGTAGTCTATTTAGTGAATACTTACCTGAATAAGACTAATTGCCTATGTTCCCTCTAAATAGAATAGAGCAGTCCATTTCAAGTTTCCATGTACAAACTGTCTCCCAAACAGTAGTCCTCATTCCCTATTTTTCTGTGATTCCCGTTTGTATATTTTCATCTAGTCTTAAATAAGTAGAAGTGATTGGAAAAATTCTCTTTGAATTTTTCTGTCTTTTCTCCTTCTGTATTTATACCTCACTGTCTAATACTTTTATTCATGTCTGTTTGTAGATGCTGAATACTTCATCACAATCACAACTGTTGACAACGTCATCCCTGTGATTGGTCAGGACATCAGCTTCCTCTGTGAAGTCACAGAAAACCCAACACTTGGCAGCCCACGATGGTTGAATCCAGACCGCTCCGAGATCAAACTGCTAGGCTTCAGTGGCGATCAGCACATACACATTGAGGAGATATCACCCACCGCTACAAAACTTAACATCCAGGGCTTGCGAGCAGATGACGAAGGCATGTACATATGCGCTGTGAGCCATATTAGCCGCGAGGTCTCGGTCAACCTATTAGGTTAGTATTCGACTGATTGTTTTAATGATTTTCTTAGTCTATTATGTGTCAATATACTTGGGTAAACAGATATAAACAAAATTTCCTTTTGCACAGCTTGCCTTCAAAAAGATGGCATCACCATATATACACAGTAATCAATACGCTGTCATCCATAATTTAAGTATGACAAGTGTAACTGGGCATTGTGTAGTAAATAGCAATTTACTTTTCAAGTAATTGTTCTGAAAATTAAAGCTGTGTAGATTGGAGTGTGTATTTAATTATTAAGTATTCATGTGTTTGATAGTAAGAGACATAGTAAGATGGATAAGGCACTAACCTTAGTAAATTTTTGTTTTACGTAAGCTGTTAGAATCCTTGTAAAAAAAAGCAAAATAAAATAACTGGAACAGAACTAAACTTTGTAATCAGGATGATGATACTCAGCTGCAGTTAAAGACAAGGGTTATATCTACTGTATTGAAATGTGTCAGGCCGCAAACTATACTGTTTATTTCATGAATGCTTACCTGGATAAACCGAATAATTGCCACTGTTCATTTAAGAAAACACCTACGATAAAAATAGAGCCGTCTGGCTGTCCCTTACACCCAAACTTGGTCAACTTTCTTTGTCATTACACCCATTTTCTGTCTTCTCTGATTCTACAGAGGAAAACTGTCTTCTCCCATGCTTGTATGGAGGAACTTGTGCTGGAGGGGATTGTATCTGTCCACCAGGTTTCATAGGGGATCAGTGTCAAACAACAGGTAATCAGAGAAAATACTGCAAAATCAAGTATAGAATATATGGTGTTTATAAAATATTGGTAAAAATAATATGTATTAATAATGTAGGGTGTAATAATACCTTTTTTGCAAAAAATTTTTCAACCTTGGAAGATTAGTATTAACAAGTTGTAACACCTGTGATCTTCTAAGATATTTTATTTTGTTTCACACACACAATAATTCAATATTTTTAAACAGAGCAAGGATTTGTAATCCGCTTTACAACTCCATCTGAAATTGAGCTTCAGTTGTACGGTGATGTAGAGTACGTCTGCGAGATTGCTTCTGTGACAGGATTCCGCAATCCAAAATGGATTGCACCGGATGGAACTGTAATCAGCACAAGAGGTACAATTCATTTAATTTTGCAAGAAATTAATTGGAAGGGAGTAGCTTTTTCAGATTTTCACTAATATGTCTAATAAACAGTAATAAAACATCGAAAGTAGCTTTTCTGTGGCAATGAAAATCATGATTTTAGTTAGATGGATTTCTTGTTGCTTTTATCAGTTAATAGTGGAGGACATTGTAGAATGGCCACCATTTTTTTTAAAGATAAACCCATTATTGTCTAAATACTGTACCGATAATCATCAATTATGTTTAATGAATAATCTATAAATACTAGGTAAACTATCAATATTGAAGTATTATTTCAGTATTCTATTTCATGAGTACTTACAACATTACTTCTGATTTGTGTGATTCTAGGCACCAACACTCGGCAATACATTGAGTACTCAACGCCAACCTCCACTCGTCTCGTCATCCAAGGACTGCAGCTCCAAGATCAGGGTATCTACACCTGCAGTGTGGGATCTATCAATGACACTGTACCAGTTGTATTAGATGGTAAGTGGTTGTAACCATGAGTGTGTGAATTTGCAAATTGATAATAATAGTATGCGAGAACAATACTAATATGTAATGATATCAATAATAATAATAATAATGTGGAATATGTAATTTTATTCTGTTTTTAACTTATTTAACTAGATCCTAGATGAGCTGCTTGCCTTTGTGGAACTTACCTTTTAAAAATAATCCATCTTACATGTAATTTTTAATCAATCCATATGTACATTCACATTCCTTTTTAAATTTCTGCCAAGGTATTTCTTATTAGGAGAGTAAATTTGTCATTGTTTTGAAAAACCTATATGATTTCTTTTATGATTTCATTCTAATTAGTTTTCTTTTTTCCTAAACTGTTTTGTAGGTGCGGAGGCATTTAATTGAATCACGAAAGATTTAATCTATTTTTTGAATAATTAACAGTACTTAGATGACCCAATATATGTCATGAAATTGAGGTAATTTATTTTTCCCTTTTAGTGTGTGGGGAAACTTGGTATATCAGGTAATCCAGATAAATCATCGAATATTAATATTATTGACTGTTTGATTTACAGTTGGAGATTGTAATCCTTCTTGTCAAAATGGCGGACAATGTTTGGATGGTACTTGCCTCTGTCCAGCTGGTTTCTATGGCAGCCAGTGTCAACATCTTGGTAACTATATGTTTACGTAAACTACAATATGCAGAGTAATAGACAAAAAGACCCATAAACACCAAATAAGTTATCTCTATAATTGTGTATGCAGTTGCTGTTGTTGAATGTCTATTGGAACTGCCTGTGATGTATTATATAGTCTATTTCGTGAATACTTATCTGGATAAACCGACTAATTGTGATTGTTCCCAAAACGGAACACCCCTTCGATTGATTTGTGTAATTTACTAAACTATTAAACCTACTAAGACTATTAAACCTACAAATTTTTTATGACCATGCCACAACTCCATTTGTGTAGATTCAAATATTTCCCAGCCAACACCGATGTATTGCCACTTACAGGATGAGTATAAAATGTGTTGCATATATACAGGATGGAAAAAAAAAGTGTGAATGATTGTCTGTTTTCCACAGAGTCGCCTCATGCCTTGACGATCATCCCACCTTCTACTCTACCTGAGATTGGGGAAACAGTCTCCATCATCTGTAATGCACCATCACCAGGCAGATACCGTAATCCACAATGGTTCTATCCTGACGGAAGACCAGTACTCATGAAGTCTGAAGGTAAATACAATTCTTACTTGATATGTAACCGAACATCAACCAACATACCCTGGTTTTGCATAGGTGACACAACAATTTTCTTGATCTGATTTAAATTTATGTCGCATATTTTTCAAAAAAATATTCATATGTTTTTATTATTATTATTAATATTGAAGGAGCTGGAAACGTTTTTGTTGACCTCCTCGGGCCATTCTCAACCAGACTGACACTAGATGATATTAAAGTTGAGGATCTTGGAGCCTATAAATGTGAAACCGGACCTCTGTCCTCGGTCTACACTGTCCTTGCTGAAAGTAAGTATCTCATATTTTTAACTTTTAAAATTCAAACAAGATTTACATGTTTACAGCATTTAAAAATGAGATTTAAGTTTTTAGATTCTTATAATTGTTGTGTAACTTACCATAATAAAATAACCATCATATAGTGTATAGCGTAGAAATTGGATAGTGTTGTAGGCAATACAGCAGTGAAATTAGTTAACGTGTGTTTAATTTTGTTAAACAGACACTCGTGATTGCAGCACACGTCCTTGTCAAAATGGCGGTACCTGTTACCGTGGTGTTTGCACATGCCCAGTAGGATACACAGGAACACAATGTGAAACCGAATGTAAGTATTTCGACAAGTTTTTTAGAAACACAATTGCAATGTACTGTTGATGTTTTATAAATGTTATTGTTTTTGGTTTTACAGTGCAATCATTGCGAGTTAAGATCACCCCACAAACCAGTCTCCGTGAAGGACAAGACCTTATACTGCAGTGTAATGTTCCTGATGCAAGTCCGTTCAAGGATCCTGAGTGGAGAACTCCATCTGGTCAAGTCATACGTCCACTCAACCAAGGTACCCACAACCGCAAACTACAACAAAATAAATTTTGCATATCTATTTATAAATATAGCTGATTATTATAGATAATGAAACCTTACACTGAATGCTTAAACAAGGCAATGATAGGTCAATCATCTCTTATGAGAGTCATGCCTGTTGCTGACTTTAAGGCACGGAAACTTAATAAAATTGATAAAAAGATAAAAACAGATGTCGCAAAAATATCATGAAATTGAGAACAATTTAAAACAAAACATACATTGAATAGAAGTGTAAAAACATGAAAATAAAAAGTTTAAAATTATCTAAATTTTTTAAAATGTTTTTAAATTTGTATATACACTGTAAAAGGCTTTGGAGTAAAAAATTACATTAAAACAACAATTACGGGGAAAGGTAAAAAAACGGACTAGTTGATTTTGACAAAGAAAGCCCAAGAAAACCAATTACACAAGTTTATTTCCATTGGGGGTCCTTTATGATCCTAACATTTTCAAGGGTGTTGCTAACTTTTGCTCAAATTAGTAATGTTGTGAGCCGTTATGTATGGTGTGCATGATTTCCCCAATATTTTACTTCAAAAACAAGAAAGTTAAAGTACAGTCAGATTTTTTTTTACAAAAAATCACATTTTGTTCATGTTTATTTCATTAGGTGGCTCAGAATCGATGTTTGTTCAGGCTGTTACTCTAACAAGTTCCACCCTGGTTATAAAGAATGTGAATGCAAGAGACAGTGGGGCCTATTTGTGTAAGGCCGGCCCACTACAGGCTGAATACACCTTCACACTTACAGGTATAGACCGATCCATTTACAGTGATTATTCTCCCTCTGCAGATTTTATAGCTCTGCTACTAATGTAAATATTGAGGTTATTAAACGTGCAGTAGGTTGTTTCAATCATGATTTACTCTAAATACTTTGCACCACCATACATGGACATGACATGCCATGCATAAGGGAGACTGCAAGGAGGTCCCTAGAAAAGCGATTGGATTTGTCTATAGAAACAACTGAGATTATGTCTTTGCCTAAGATTTTTCAACAGAGCACCTAATCACTATTGGATATGTACATTTAACATCGAAGAGCTTTAGATTTTTGTTATGTCAAGAAAATTATAAAATAATTTTGCTAATCATAGAATACATTTGTGGCTTTTTTTCTTTTAAACTATTGCACAGTTAAAATATAGAATGCCATAATTTTTTACTATCTAGATACCTCATGTAGTCCAGCCTGTATCAATGGTGGAACTTGCGCTAATGGTAAATGTGTCTGCACAAGAGATTTCACTGGGATTGCCTGTGAGAGGGAAGGTAAGATAAATAATAGTCTTGTCAGTCGGATGATAGTGAATACTTACGTTGATAAACCGATAAATGCCTAAGTTTCCTTTAAAACTTACCTCTCGAGCATAAAAGAAAAATAATGGACTCACCCTAGCTCGCCTATATATACGCCCTGCTTTTGTAATGAAAGCTTGCTATTACAAGAGTTGTAAAGTGTAGTGTGTCACCATGTCCGCGCAGAAGCCTACTTGTTCGTTGTGTGATTGGCCTAGGCCTAGCCCACGCAATAATAAACATCCTGCTTGCCCGGCCTGTCGGTCATAATGTTAATGCATTTTACTTTGCCCCTCTGTATTTCACATTAATTTCTTTTTTTCTAGATTATGTGATTCGCATTTTGACTCCTGACTTGTTGGATTCTCGGGAGGGTACTAACATGACATTGGTTTGTGAGCTTCCTTCCAACAGCTTCTTCCGCAACCCATTATGGTATGACATCCTCTCCAATGTGGTGCCAACACTTGGTTCTGGTGAGTTTCCAATGTCTTCATCTTTCTGTTAAATTTATATTGTTGCTTATAATAAACATGTGGTTGTTTATAGTAGAAGGTTGTAAGTTATTTTTCATCAAGCAATAAACGTAAAGACGTACTTACAGAACGTTTCAAGACCTGTCATGTCTCAATCTCAACTGGCATTTCATTATTTCCGTCAAGCAGAGGAATGTGCGATGATGTTGTGCTGCTTTGGAATCCCGCCACCTACATTAGGTCCTATTGGACATACCTCATCGCTCAGTAGGAGTCAGATCAATAGGAATTTATGCTATAAAATTCTAAAACTATTTATATTACCAATATGCTTTTTTTTTGTAGGGGACAATGAGCGAGTTGCTCAGGAGGCACTGTCACCGCTTACATCAAAACTCCACTTTACCCCCCTCCACCAGACAGACACCGGTACTTACACATGTATGGCAGGCCGTTTCCGAGATGAATACGACTTACGAGTGAATGGTAACATTCGATGATTTATGTTTTGTGTATATATTATATGGTATTGTTATGTTTTAAGTTGCAATCATTTCGTTAATGAAGTTCATAATAATTGAATGCTCTTGAAATGATTCATATTTTACAATTGTTCTTATACAGAATATCAATGTTATTTACAGTGTGTACTGATGTCACCTCAAAATATACTAGGGGACCAACAAATTATACTCATATTTACTTTTTTTTTGTTAGCTATTCCATGCAGTGAGGATTGTATGAATGGTGGACTCTGTATCTTTGGTAGATGTGAATGCTTACCAGGGTTCAATGGTGACAGCTGTGAAACTCCAGGTGGTGGGTACAACTTCTTAATTTTTTTTCCCTCATGATGAGATATATATAAATCATTTATCAATCCGACTACTAAACTGATTACATATTAATGTTGGATTTGCGTCTAAATTAAAGATAAATAAAGACCAAAGGTTTTTTTAAGATAAGATGAGATAAACTTCATTGCTCCAAAATAAGGAATTCAGTACTTGCATTAATATATACAGTAAAAATATTAAAAAAAGATAAAGTACAGTAAAATATAATAATTATAATACAAAAGAGATATCAAACAACGACCATTAAACCATTAAAGCAGTCACCAAAGCACAGAAACAACAGCAAAAAGGGTAAAAACTAAGATAAAAAATATATTTTTAAGTTATTGCAATATTATTATTATTATTATTATTATTATTATTATTATTACTACTACTACAGTTTTTTTTTTTCATTTTTATCATCATCATCATCATCATCATCATTATTATCATACTACATCTTTTAAAATTGATGTTAAAAGGTCTTACACCCTGGGGAACAAAGGAGGCCTCAGTTTTTATCTTGGACACTTCTTTTATCGTCAACAGAATTTTACATATATTTTCTCTGCCGCGTAGAGCTTCTGAAAGAACTGTTTTGATAAATTAAAAAACACAAATTAATATAAAAAATCTGCTCCCCTATGGCAATCTTAAAAAAATATATAGAACATTCCTACCTTATTTCATTTTGTCAGGTTTACCTAATTTGTTTCCATATTCTTGTCATTGTAATTGACTTTCAAAGTTTTTTTTCTCTTATCAGATGTAACGCTTGTTATTACTGTGAAGGAGATTACTGGTAAAGAACCAGTAGCCGGTGAAGACGTCCGCTATTCCTGTAAGGTATCAGAGACTAGTGGGTTCTTAAGGCCAACATGGTATGGACCCGATGGTCTGGAGGTAGAACCTATAAGTGGTGGTAAGATGTGGCTTTAGTTGATGCTTATTTCTTTCATACACAATATTAATAATATATGAAATTTTTATTCTGCAGTTTCTCGATAGATTGTTGTTAAATTTAGATTCAATTCAATTTAATTAATATTTATTCAATTTAATCAAATACAAAAAATGATAAATTAACAAAAACTAAAAAAAAACTAATAACAATAAATGCATATCAAGTATATATACATTTATATATGCACACACATACTATATATGCATATGTATATGTACATATACATGTATACACACACACACGTACACCCACACATACATCTACATAAATACACATACACACAAACATACGTAAAAACACACACACAACCACATAATTCACACAAAATATACATACTAAAATAATTTGATAAAGTTAAGATTGGTACATTTGTAATTAATATTTCTTCATCGGCTTCCTAAAATTTTGGGTTCTATTGCAATTTTCAAACTTAACATGAGTATCATTCCATAATTTCGGTCCGTATGCAGAAATGAAAAATTGGCTTTTAGTTAGTCTTACAAAAGGATTAGATTAGTTTGGCAGTGGTAGATGTCTATTTCGTGAATACTTACCTGGATAACGCAGTGGTAGATATTTAACTCACTGTAGAGTAGGGAGATGACATCAGACCATGGTCCCTAATAGGCACTTTGGTCTGCCTCTGAGTGGAAGGTATTCAGTGATTCTCTTCCACTAGACAGGACTTGGACTGATCAGAAAAATTGATGCCCTGCTTAAAGCCCTGTCCAGACTATCACATTTTATTTGACATAAACATGCGACATGCCTAAATAATGGTCATGATGACATCACATCATGACCATATATAGGCACATCATGACTATATATGGACATACAACAGTTTTTTGTCAAAGGAAATTTGATAATCTGGACAGAGCTTTCTGACTTAAAAGGAGAATACGTTTTAAGGTCGTACTTTGGATTAAGATCTATCAAATAAGAAATAGTGTTATTGCTATGAATATGATGTCACTATGAATATTATACAGATATTGCTCATGAGGGGAATTGTGAAATCTAATCTATTGCCCAAAGGTAATGTGGAGACCGTAGCCTATCTACGAAGGTCTGAGGGAAGATAGGCTACGGTCTCTACATCACTGAGGGGCTATAGATTTCACCATTTCCCGTAACTAGAGCAGTCAATATTTGTTTTATATTCCTCTTACATAGATTCTACGAAGCCAATAAAAAGTAATTAAAAGAGTACCCACCAAGTAGGCCTGGCTTACTTCCTAGGTCTAGGAAGTTATTGCCTGCTTCTTAACCAATCAGATGACTAGAATCTATGTATGTGGTATATAATAATTGATATTGAGCCCATTCTCATTTTCTCAGGTAACTATCACATTGGCAGTGATCTTATAACTCTCCACGAGAGCCACCTGTCCTTCCGTGGTCTCAGTTACAGTGATAACGGTAATTACTCATGTGTGGCAGGGCCTATGAGGTATATCCACAACCTTGTTGTTCTAGGTAAGTATATTACTTGGAGTTTACGATTGCCTCCATGATCCATAGAGGCAACCATATTAGTAGGGACTGAATACATGTTCATACTTACAGTAACTGATAAGATTATTTCTTGGCCTAAGATTTTCACCAGGGAACCTAATCATTATTGAAGATAATCGTTTAACTTTAAACAGCTTTGCAGTATACATTCAAAATGTGAAAACATCTTAAATTGAAATGACTCATTCTAGTTATCATTTATTCAAACTCACTTAGCTTATGTATGAGTAGTTGTTATTCCTCTTTACATTCTTGATTTCATTCAAATTCAGGTTTGTTTTCAGTCTTCCTCCCTTCATTTCACTAAGATTTAGTTCCCCACCAGCACAAAAAATCTACTATGGAAACTGACTAGAACTTTAAGATGTTTATTTTTATTTCAGACCCAATTATTCCAGTCACTACGGAAGAGTAAGTGTTTGCTTCTGTACTGTTTATTTTATTTTAATGTATGTAATGTTTTACCTCTGTTGAATGATATTTACGTAATGAAGGGAAGTAAAATCAAGAGTGTTTGTGTGATTAGCACTCATGATAATTTTTTAAGCCTTTCAATAATAATAATGGTAAACACATCAAGCAATAATAATAATAATAGTAATGGTATAGCACATCATGCAAAGGTTTCTATGCGCTTCGCTATTGTAATAATATCCGGAAATTGAATATAATAAAATACAGTATATAAATGATTAATTTTTCAGGCCAGAATTCATAGTAGTTGAAGAATACATGAAGAATGAGTCAATTTCCCTCGGTGCCCAAGCCGTTTTCATGTGCCGTATTGTTGGCAATCCACCTCCAGAATACATCTGGTTCAAAGATGGTGAACCTGTCAGTGAAGAAGACCCAGCATTCCTGATCATGACATTTGACTGGGGTACTATGATGACCATTCATACTGTACAGATTGGAGACATTGGAGAGTATAGATGTGAAGGAATGAATAAGGTTGGAATGAGATCTGTCATTAGTAATCTGGATGTATCAGAAGGTAAGTTTGAGGGCGCACTTTCAATCATAGTGTGGATAAAATATAAGCATGTGAATGGCATTTATGATCGTTTTGTAAGTCTGTATAAACCTATAAAGGAAGTACATCCTGTGGCATCCAAGGTATATAAAATTGGCAAGATGGGTGATTCCATTATTTTTCCTTATTTTGGTGAGGGTGAATTTCAATAAGCCTATATATTTATGATGTATTGTTCTGTGAAATAAATAAAATCTGATTATATCTTAGATAGGGTCTTATGTTATTATCTAAAGGCTAAACTCTGAAAAATAATTAAATTAGTCTAATTCTGCTGTAGTATCAAAAAAGTAATTGGTATTGAATTAAAGTACCATGGCGCAGCGGGAATGGTTTGGTTCCCAACCTGGAGGTCGGAGTTTCAATTTCTTGCTGTTCATTTCACTTGTGTACTTGAGCAAGGCACTTTTTCTGCTTGTTTCTCTCCACCCAGGAGTATAAATGGTAGGATTGCCTGCTACTGTGCTAATATGACAGCAACACTTAAGCATGCGGACAATGACTAGGGAATATAAAGTGCTTCCTAATCTAAGGAAAAGCCACTATATAAATTCCAAATAAACAAATAAATATTTGTAGGAGTTGAATACACTATATTTTGGAAGAAAAATTATTAACATGATAATTTGCTATACTTTGCAGCACCTTGCTTCCCAGCTTGTTTGAATGAAGGCAGATGTATTCTGGGAGAATGTATATGTGCTGAGGGCTACACTGGAAGCTACTGTCAATCTGGTTGGTTCACTGAATATTAGTTATTATAGTCATGTACTGTAGTAGGCAGCACTCAAAAACAAATTTTAAGATGGTGCTGTATTTTTTCAGCATGAGTTCAACTACTGTTGATGCAAGCTTCATCAAGTGCACACTGTATTATATTTGTACGTTATTTTTCCGAAAATAAATGTATTATGAAAACAAGACATTTTGTTAATTCTTACAGAAAAAGTATGCATATCCGAATGCTTGAATGGTGGAGTTTGTCAGCTTGGCAAGTGCTTCTGCGCCAAAGGTTACACCGGTGACATCTGTCAGTTAGGTATCTATATCTAATTTATTTAAATATGTTTACATTTATTGGGCTTTCACTTACAAAAGGGTCAGGCCACTTTTTTTTTTGCATAGCTAGTGAATGCACCAATTTATTAATTTGTTATTTTGAAGAGAAATCATGTGAACCAGAATGTGAAAATGGTGGTGTATGTTCACTTGGAGAATGTATTTGTGCAGATGGCTTCAAAGGAGATGCATGCCAAACAGGTGAGAACTGAAGGATTGTACTATATTCTTTAAATCTGCCTTTTTTTCACCCAACTGTTAATTATATATTATATAATAATTCTTTATTTAATAATAATAATTCTTTATTTGTCCTTGTGTATGTATGCCTACACACTGGGAAATTCGGGCTGGGTCCCTGGGGACCCGCGGCTGCCATAGCTCAGTGCCAACTACCCCACTTATTCTACAACATCAAACGGATAAAGACTGATACAGACATGGTCCTTAACTCGCCTAACTCTCCTGAGAGGGTTATTTGAGGAGCTGAGCGTTTTTGTTATTATAAAAGACCTGATTTCAATACTCAATGCAGAGCCGGGTATTGAACCCGGGTCCCGGCGTGCAAGAGGCAGGAACCATACCAATTAGCCAAACACTCAGCTCAAATATGTAATAAAATTGTCTAATACTTATCTGGATGAACTAATATATCTTACTCACAGACCAACAACATCACTTCTGATTTGTGTATTTTAAATGCTTAACCTAAATTGTATTATATAATATTTTGTGTGTAGCCATCTGTCTGCCAGCTTGTCTTCATGGTGGCAACTGTACAGGCGGTGCATGTGTTTGCAGCCCAGGATACACAGGCAGTTACTGTCAGACAGGTAAACATAACACATTAAAGCAATTTTAATAGTTCAGTTTGTTTATTTTGTGAATACTTAATCTAGGTAAACCGACTATTGCCATTGTTCCTATACATGAACACCCCCTTAAAGAAAATAGAACTGTCCATTTTGGGGTGCCCATATGTTTATCCTCATTCTTTGTCACTGTTGAAAATGACAACACCTTAACGCATGTTCAAGCAAAGAATAATATAGTTGTTTATATTAATTTCATACCCTATAAAATCTTTCATTTTGTTGTTTTTGCTTTCTAGAAGTACAATGCGAGACAGAGTGCATCCATGGAGAATGCAAGCTAGGTAGATGTGTCTGTGACGAAGGGTATGAAGGAAGGGCTTGCGAAACAGGTAATTTAAGCCAGTAGTCTTTATTGTGTGTGATTCCTTCACATCACATAATATTAGATTACTCTACTGTATTAACAAGATACTTCTTGACTAATTTGAAGTGTGTGGCAAGCAATAAGGCTTTGGATTTCCATAGAAAATTAGGAGGGTTTTGCCCGAGGCTGGCCACTTGTATGCGGGCAGAACACTTGCGTCACAATTCTCTCTTTCCACCAAGGAGTATAACTGGGTACCTTGTTAGTTTGATTGCTATTGTGCAGCTGCAGCACAAAATACTCGCCAAAATACTCTCCAACAAAAATTAATACAAAAATAAAATGGATGAAGTCTGCCTTGTGAATACCAACTATTGCCAGTTGTTCCTTTAAATAGAACATCCCATGAATTCTAATTACCAGAGTAGCAATGTAAAGAATATAGAGGCATGTGTATACTGTATAAATATTATTGGTACAATGATCGTTTTTTCAGAGAAGCCATGCCCATATATCTGTCTGAATGGTGGTGTCTGCCGGAGAGGGTTCTGTGTATGTGCAGAAGGATATGAGGGCTTGCAGTGCTTGCAAGGTTAGTTTCTTAAATTGTCTTTTCTGTTCATTAGTAAAAATATCCTCAGAATTTTTTTTTAGATGTTTTTGCTTCTTGTTTTTTTATTTAAGTACAGAAATATTTTTAAATAGATATCAGAAAGTAAACAACAAATAATGATGAATGACTATATAAATAGTAATAAATTTGGAAATTTAAATTAATTTATTAATATTGTTATTAGTTTTGTTATTTGTGTTCTTTTTAAATTATAATATTATTTTAAATACTTAATTTATGGAATATATTACCTGTGTTTGTAGAACTGGAGTGTGAAGAGGAATGCCAAAATGGTGGTGAATGTTCGGCTGGCAGATGCATTTGTGTCGAAGGCTACATTGGAGAGTTCTGTCAAACTGGTATGTTAAAACCTATTGATTTTAGGTTTATTATTTACAAAAGATATGCAGAAATCAATTTTTTTAAATCATAGTTGATAATAAGGACTTAATGAAGTTTATTATATTCAAGAATAAGGTCTCAGATTCTATTCAAATTCAAAAACCTATCAATTGGGTATTACGATATGTGTGTATACAGTACTTATGAATTTTACCTGTTTACATGTTTTTGATGGGAAACTAGCTTAAATAATATCTTTTACTCTATGCATTTACAAAATTCCATATATCTCGGTATCTTTTATTCAAATATAAATTAAAAATTAACAAATCCATTCATTCATTCTCATGGTATATTTTATTCAAAAAATTCAAATATAAACAACACAAAGTTAAAAAGTTAAAAAATCGATAGCAGACAAGAGCTGAATTGAGGATCTAATGTACAATTAAAAATTTACAAACACAATTATATTTGTTTTGTTTTTTTTTGTTAATTACAGAGAAGCCATGTAATAGAACATGTGCCAATAGAGGAACCTGTGATAAGGGCAAGTGTGTTTGCCAGCTGGGCTACTTGGGAGATTTCTGTCAATCAACAGGTAACTATAGCAACTATCACAATATCATGTGACTTGTGACACACTTGTAGGAAGCATGTCTTCATGGGGCTGCTAGTGTCTACAAGTTTTCTTACGTTATTTTTCTTTATAAATATTTTGTAAATAATATATAAATCAAAATATTATTTAAAATAATGATTAATAATGTAAAAAAAGCAGGACACTTCCAGATTCATCTAATCTGTTTATTTGTTTGGCAAATTTTCAAATTCTGATGTTACATTTTGTTACTTATTGCAGATCCTACTGCAGTAATGGACATCAAGGCTGTTAATGGAAAGCAACCAATGATGGGAGGTGACGTCAGTTATGACTGTAATATAACGGAGGATAGCCCCCTCATTGATCCCGTTTGGATGACACAGAATGGTGAATTGGTTTCTGAAGGTGAGTGCATTTCAGGAAACTGTATTCTTGTCATCATCATCATCCTCATCATTGGCATCATTATCCTTGCCGTTGTCATCATTATCTTCACTATTTCATCATCATTTCCATCATTACCATCATCATCTTAATCATCACCACCACCATTGTTACCATCGTCACCATCATCATCATCATCACCACCAACACAATTATCATCATCATCATCATCATCATCATCATCATCATCATCATCACCATTATGATCATCATTACCATCATCACCCATTATTACCATCATCACCGCCATCACAACCATTATCATCATTACCATTAATACATCATTATCATCTCCATTGCTGTAAACGTTTGCATCCTCTTAATTTTTTTGCAATATTTATTGTCGTCATGAACATTGCCACCACCGCCTTCACCATCTTCACCATTGATGATCTTCCAAAAAAAGTATTTTATCTGAACAATGTATGTTTTTTTCAGATGCAGGTCGTGTGCAGCTGATCAAAATGTCACCTAAGCAAGTACGATTAACCATAACAGGATTGAAAGAAGAGGATGCTCGTAATTTTATCTGTGTAGCTGGCCCAATGCGCTCCCCTCTGAACATGGTTATTGATGGTAAGTATACAACATAATCTTTTAAGGCTAAATTCTTAGAAATACTATTGATGGAATCTTTCATACCACAGATATTTGCTAATAATAGGCTCTCAAGCCACTTCATTGAAAAAAGATAATAATTTTTTAAGTCAGAATATCATAGTATTACATTTTACATTCAGCATCTTTTTTTTAAAATTTTTCCCATTTAGATAGTGTAACAATCGTGGCTACAGAAGCCCAAGAAATTGCTCTAGGAGAAGACATCAACCTGCTCTGCAAAGTCCCAGCAGAAGATGTCATTGAAAGACCAAAATGGCTGGACAGTAATGATGTCACCATTGAAACACTAGAGGGAGGTATGTTGCAGCTTATAAGTTTCAGCCTTGCTGTAACTTGCAATTCTCTCTGTTTTTCCATTCGTTTTAGTCATATGAGATTTTATAAGTATTTTTATTTATATCTTAGGTGCAACCGATCATGTTTTTGTTGAGCATGTGTCAGATTCTGTCACCAAACTTGTGATCAACCGTGTACAGTTAGCTGACCTAGGAACATACACGTGTATTGCTGGTGCAGTCAGGAATAACTTTGTTTTGGATTTCGAACGTAAGTTTCTTGATCGTTTGATTGACACTTTGACGGAATAATGTACCAAAATATAATCCTGATTATGATTCGTTTATTCTGATATAAACATTAGCCTACAATTAAACAAAGCAATTGAACTGCCACCACTGGTTTCATGTTTTTTCAATAACGTTTCAAAATAATGATTTTTATTACGTAATTGCAATTTTTTTTTTGTTTAGCACCTGTATGTATATTGTTGTGTATGAATGGCGGGTCATGCATCCAAGGAACATGTCTCTGTCCCGAAGGTTTCACAGGCGATCAATGTCAAATACCAGGTAGGCTTACAAAAGAGTAAACCACAATATTTGTGGCTTGCATAATAAATTTTGAACATTTGGCTTTGATTTCAGTTGTTAGGTTATAGTTCTTTCCGCATGACTAAGATTTTTCAGTAGTAGTTTAGACTTCCAAAATATTATGGAAAGATATTAGGAATTTTACAGATCTCACTGGGATTATTTTTTATATATCTGTATTCACATGGAGTGCAGTTTTTCTATTTATTTTTCT
>NW_022737223.1:230138-243233 GCF_011630105.1 Anneissia japonica | reverse complement strand
ACATCTAGATGTGTATAAGAAAGTATCTCAAGATAGTCCTTACAATCAGCCTATATGGCTCAACTCCCAGGGCCAAAGAATTCCTACTGAGGAAGCAGCAGAAGGGGCACGTATATATACTGTAAGTGTCTCCCCTCAGGTCACTCGACTTGTCATTCATGACCTGCTTGACACGGATGCAGTTGGATACAGGTGTGTGACTGGACCACTCAAATATCCATTTGTTGTCAGTGTTGATGGTAAGTTATATTCAATGTATTTTTACGTTGTTTATCATTTATTACATTGCTCATTTGCTGACAATAAATAAATAATTAATAAATGAATCTCAGATGTTCCTTATTCCCGCTGGGTAGAGTGCATACGTACTTGTAATGGCTTGTATGCACTTTCACCATATGCATTCTAGCACTTCTAACGATAATGCAGCCAGTGATATCAGTACTGTATGGACCAGATGGCTGTTACCCCCTTACTGTTGGCTAATTGTTCTAAAGCCTAATAAAGCACAACCATTTAATATTTTAATTCATATCAATTAATAACAATAACAACAGATTGACACTAAAAGACAAACACACACACAAACACATGCAAATAAAGATAGGTGGATGAATAGATAGTTGGAGATACATTTTGTGCAGCACTGTAGTTCTTACATTTTTCTACATGCACTTCTATTTCATTATCTCCTTAAGATGTTGTGATCTTCTTTACCTAATGCCAGTATTATCTCCGTTTCAGAAACACCCTGCATCCCAGGCTGTCAAAATGGAGGCACATGCTATGAAGGAATTTGTGTCTGTCCAGAATTGGCTAGAGGCGATTATTGTCAGATAGAATGTAAGTTTACATTTCCTCGTTACCAAAAAAAAAAAAAAAGCAGTCTGAACACAATAAAAAATGTCTTCTTAAGCTCCATTCACACTATCAAGCTTTAAGTGACTAATACCTACAATAGAACATAATCATGCACACATATGAGCAACACACAAATAAGGCGAGCCTTCTTTTATTTCTTGTTTCGCAAACTTAAAATTGTCAAAGGCGGGAGGAAAAAAAATAAAAAAAATTTTGTTTTCTTGTTTAGCAAATAGTTTTGTCAAAAAACATTATATCCTTAAGTCATTGAATTTTGTAAATTCTTTTCTGTATTGTTAGTGGACAATAGCCTAGTCAAGATCCTTATGTCCAGCCCTGACCCTTACATTGGAGAAAGTATCGACATCATCTGCGAGGTCTCCATGAACATATCTTCAGATGCAGCTCCAGTCTGGAGGAACCCGTTTGGACAAATTATTGAAAAGCACTCCAACAGAGGTAACTGCATGAGTCTTGTCTTGTCAAATTGTCTTGTTTTGTCATCTTTATGATTTTTTGTTAATCTTTATTTAATTATTTCAAAGCATTCTTATAATTTAAAAGCAGTTTTATTACATAAGTATTTAAATATTACCTCTTTGTTTTCTCTTACTTTTTCAGGTGACACTACCACCCACATGAGCTCTGAGTTTCTCACACAATACACAACTCGTCTTCACATTGATCGATTGCAGTTTGAAGATTCCGGATTCTACACCTGTGAAGCAGGCCCTCTATCAAAGAAATTCAACTTTACGGTCATCGGTAAAATATTCCATTTATCAAATATTTCATTGGTCATAATCTTTTGATTTATTTTATGGTATTGCCAATTAAGAAGTGTATAGATTTCAAGATTTTTGTCTGTCAGACCCAAAAATTTAGACACCAGTTTGTTTTTGATCCAACAAATTTTTTTTTTCCATGTCTGCTGGAAATTGGTTAGTGCTTTACTTCCCACTAAAATCTGATCAAACATTAATTTACAGGCAGAGGTTCCTGGTCTTACGAGATTCGTGAGGGTCTTTTAGAAATTGATACAACCTTCTTTATATTGGTCTTTTACTACTTTATTATCAGTTGCTACCCGGAAGTCAGCTGGTAATTAGTAATACCATGCACAGCAAATTTAGAAAAAGTTAGATGTGTTTGTTCATTTTCCCAGATCTCTTGAGAGTGGCTTCTTCCAACTTGGAATGCCTGTATATAAAGACAAACATTTAAAATTGTGTAAGAGTGTTTAGGATTTTTTAATAATAATATTTGTTGTTATGTATTATAAACATGATAATCTTAAGCTATTTATTTTTCTTCATGATATCATACAATATGTTTCCTTGTAATTTGTTTCAGATCATCCATGTGATCCAACATGTGTGAATGGCGGTAAATGTGAGGATGGCAAGTGCACATGCCCACTCAAATTTGTTGGTGATGCTTGTGAAAACGAACGTAAGTATTCTCAACATCAATGGTAATCCTCACTGTGCAAGTCGCTTGTTTTCCTTGTGCAAAACACTTAGCCTATGCTTATCTCTCTTCATCTAAGAGTGTAAATAAGTGCCTTGGTAGGAGGTTGTGGCATTGAATGTTAATGGTTGTGTGTTTGTATTATAGCACGACAGGTATGCTGTACTTCTTAGACAGAAGAGAAAGTTTGCACTTTGTGCTGATTCGCCAATTGTGGATTCATTTGCCATGGATAATAATAAGTTATATGTTTCAGTCTTGCATAGCTTAAAGAATCTGAAAGGATAATTTCTACTCTGACAACCCATGATTATAATACAGAGTATATATTTGTGAAGGTAGCTATAGTGGTTTAGTATACGTTGATGATTATCATTATTTATAGAAAAAATAACTACTGCTTTTTGATAAACACTTGTTATCTTGTTTTTTTTTTGTTTCTGCAGTTGATTACCTTATTCGCATCAATACAATTGAAGGAGAGAACATGGTAATTGAGACGGACATGACCCTTGAATGTGAGTTACCTGAAGAAGGAACACAAACACTTCCAAAATGGTTTTCACCAAATGGCCAAGAAATCAAACCAAGCCAAGGTAAGATATGCTGGATGATAACTATATTATAATTATCTTGATGGTAGTCTCAACATCAGTCGTTTGTTGTATACTTCTTTAAAGTTGTATTTTATTTTTGTTTTATTCTCCCAATACAACCAGAGAGTGAAGTTGTAGTTCTGTGGTTGAGATACTTGCTGTTCAATCCTAGAACCTTGAACTCATATTCTGAGCCCATGATATACTGTATTATTTTTTTCTCAATTAAATAAAGCTCCACCCTCGAAACCTTACTGTGGTTAGTGAAATTCACACATGAACCTTCAATTGGCAGTGATAAAGATTTTAAGTATGTAAATAAATAATAGACAAGTCAGTGTATGATTATCTTTTTTGATATGTTGTTTATAATACTGTAGATTAATTGATACTGGTTTGAATGGCTTACTGATTTATTGTTTTGGTAAATGAAATTATACATCTATAAGAACATAGATGGTTTGGTCAATCTCATGAATTCTTGCCTCAATAAACAGGGACGGAGTATGAGGAGGGTTATAGGCATTTAACCAAAACATACACTTTATTTGTTTTACGTAGGCGGAAGTAACCGTATCAAAGTTAGTCAGTTGTCAGCATACAAGTCTGTATTATTGATCCGGAACTTGGAAGAGAATGATTCTGGAACCTATGTCTGCCAGGCTGGTCCACACCAGGACTCTGTATCTGTCCTCCCCAGAGGTAAGCTGCTTATTAAAGGTTAAAGGTTATTCATTTATATTGTGCAAAATACGAGAGTCTCTATGCACACTTATCATTAATAATATATATTTCAAAACACTTTTTTTTTTATCGATATTGCATCCACAGTAAAAAAAAATTTGAATCAGTATCATTTAAACTAATGCGATCTCAATAGCACAAAAAAGACAGTACATGATTAGGAAAAAATTGAGAACAATCTCCCTGTTCAAACTAAATACAGGTACAACACAATTTGTAAATGTAACAGAGTAACCATTCCCTTAAATAAACATGAAGGAAATATAAAAGAAAAATTAAAATGCAAATTAAAAAGAAGAAATACTTAACTACATGTAAATGGACCACACTTTACTGAACACTTTATCTACATAAACTAATTATTATCACTGTCATCATCCTTAAAACAGTTTGTGAAATTGTTTTCATTATCATCACATCTATTAACTACATATAGCTATTGTCACCATCAAGTGATAGTCAGTTTTTTGTTTTCATTTCAGTTCCTCCCGTGATCGAACCATTTGGAGGACCAGTAATCTTGAAAGAAGGTCAGCAGACACGCTTGACTTGCTCTGTTATTCGTGGTGATCTCCCTGTTGAAATCACTTGGTATAAAGATGGCCAAGTAATTACAGATGGTGATGGACTTACTATCATTGACTCGGGGTACAGCGGTGCATTGTCATTGGTGGATGCACAAATGCATCATACGGCAGAATACACATGTAATGCTAGAAATGATGCTGGCAGTGTGAACAGTACAACACCACTTATTGTAGTTGGTATGTACTTTAGAAAAGTATACAATTTTATCTAACTATGACATTTCTTGTTATTTCATAAATATTTACGTGGATGACGATTTTAATCGTACCTGAAATATCCTCAAGAAGAATCATTACACTGCGTAGCTGTCCCCAACACAATCAGGAAAGCTCCCTGATTCAACCGACCAATCAGCTTCACCGAAAGCTGTTGGCTATAGTGTGTAGCGATTGTATGGAACCCAAACTTTAGAGTATTATACTATATCCATCCTACTGGGCGGGGAGTACTTACCATCCGTTGAACAATCCGGTATTAATAATAAATTTTTTGTTCTGTTTGTATTACATTTGGCTAGAGGGCATTTGGCGATTTTCTTCAAGTTTTATGATACATTACGTAATGGAGAGAGTAAATCGTAGAATCTGTGATTGGAATTTTATAACTTAAACATATTTATTATCCTAACTCTTCGTTATTGACATGATGTTCTCTAGCAAACATGTATATTATTATTAATGTTGCATGTATATTATTATTAATATTGTTAGCATACATTATTCTTAATTTATTAATTTATTTTGATCTTCCAGTAATCCAAATATGTATTAATATTTATTATACTTGTATATTATATTTTCAGAACCTCCATGTGAACCACTATGTATGAATGAAGGAGTTTGTAAAGATCAAGTGTGTCACTGTCCAGAGAGATATGTTGGACTTGCTTGTGAAATACCATGTAAGCCTCATATACATATGGTAGCTTCATATATTTATATACATCTATATATTGAATTAAATTGAATTGAATTATTGGTTAATCCCAAACACAAAAACAACAATACACAAAAAAAAATTGCACAATGTATAATTTATTTATGTAAACAGACAAATCAGCACCGTAACTATTAGGAACACCAACCATCAATTTATTTATGATGAAATTAATTTTAAATGATAATCTTTTCACACAGTGCCTTACCTGATCCAGATTGAGAAGTTGTATGATACGCCACTGCATATCGGTACTGAGGTGGTTTTACAGTGCAATGTACCTGATGCTGGAAGGAACTTTGACCCCGAGTGGTATGATGCTAAAGGTGATCCCATAGAGACTCAAGAAGAAGGTATGTATATTGACCAAAGCCTTTGATATTCAGAGCTGATTGGTCAACATTCAATTGGAGTGAGGGTGCGGTTGGTGGTTAAGATGCTAAACTTTCAGTACTTATGTCCTGCTATAACTTAGGCCCAAAGCCTTATAAAACAACTTTGTTAAACCTAGAGCTTCAAGGGTCCCAAAGAACCAATATTCCTGGATGAATCTTCCTCATTAAATTTTGTACTGCTGGTCAGTGGCAGCACTAACAGGTGGAGGGGGCTTAAGTTTCTATTAGGACAAGCCAAGCCCCTCTGTTGACCACAACACAAACTCGTCTACCAAAAGAATTGTTCCATTAGGCAGCAGGACTTCATCCCTGGATCCAGCTTCTGGCTTCTTCAAAGTTGTCAGAACCCTATCAGGCAGCTTTGATTAACCCCCACTTGTATATCCTACAGCCAACACTGCTTTGGTCTACTGTATGAGTGATGTACTTAATTTCATATAGTTATGAATTGTAAGATAAATGTTTACCATAAAGGTTCCTGTGCAGTTTATGAGGCACCTGTACATTAATAATAGAAAAACATAATAGAAAATATCAAATTAAATATTTTCTCCAATATGATATGATATTACTTTATGATATTCTTGAAGGCTCTGGACTTTCCGGAGGAGCCACATTCCAGAGGATCACAACAGAGGCATTGAACAGGTTCTCCACATTACTGACAATCTCTCCGCTGATGATGGAAGATTCTGGCAATTATACCTGCAAAGCTGGACAATATGAAGAGAAGTTTGATCTTAGAGTTTCAGGTAAGACTCAGAGATAAAATCTAGAGATAAAACTTATTCAATTTTTTCATCGATCCATCAATCAATTAGTCAATCAGAGCTGTTAATTTTGTTATTTTCACAACCGATGTCTTGATGATCATAAAGGTTTGCCTATGGTAGACCTTTCCATTGTCATTAATAATGTAAATCCCAATTACAATGTTACCTTTAAAGAATACAACATTGTTTAGAATCTCTTAGACTTACACTTGCTATTGGCCCTTGCCATTCTATTTCAGTCTACTCAAAGAAACTTAGTACAAACTGTTCAATTGATAATTAGAAGATAGAAAATAGTAATATCATTTTCAACAATTGATTCAATAATGTCATAAATTACAAAGTAAATGTTAACTTATGTAAACTAAGAACAACAACAAAACACAACTTATGAGGATCTGTAGTAGAAGAAAATTACATTGTTTTCTCTCATATATATTAAAATATGAATAAAATATGTCAAAATCTTTTTCATATAACGATTTTCATTTCTAACTATTTCTTATCATTTATAATTTTTTCCTTAGAAATTCCATGTGAACCTCTTTGTTTGAATTCTGGTCAGTGTGTTGATGGAGTTTGCCAATGTCCCCCACAGTTTGTGGGAGATTCATGTGAGACTGAATGTAAGTATACCTTTAAAATAAACTTAAATATGAATCTAAGGAAAATTTGTACTAAATAACTAAAAATGCTTAAAATAGTGCACACCAAAGTTTCAAGCATAATATATTATCAAAAAGATAACATCACACATTAAAAATATGTGTCGATGGTAGTAACAAAGTATAACAACAACTCACAACATATTACTGTAATTTTTCCTTCACAGTACCATTCTTGATTCGAATTGTGCCTCTCTTTGAGCCTCCATCGTACAAAGGTACAGTGGTTGGCCTTAGATGTGAGTTGCCACAGGAAGGAGGACAACAAAACCCGGTTTGGATGGATCCACAAGGAAACATATTGACTGAGAGTTCAAGTAGGTGTTTTCAGTACCCACTTCTATAACTGTTTAGTCACTTCACAGTTTGGCTGTCTCAAGGCAAAACAACGTAACTGACATTATTTTCGATTTTGAGATTATATCATTTGAGAGTATATTAAACACTTCTGACCTGTGAGCATTTCAGGTTTCAACAATGATTCATTTCAAAGATAGCACCATTTATCTTTAAGCACAAAACTTAAAATCTACTGATTTTATGTGGTAAAACAATGTAACTGCAAGATTACTGGGCAAAACAACGTATTTATGATGAATATATGTTGTTTTGCCTCGGAATGGTAATCAAAAATTGTTTTGAGCTGATGGAGTTTGGCAAAGCAAAATCAACTAGTTGATGGTGTTTTCACATCAATAATCTTAGCGACGACGTATGCACAAGCTAGATAATGCATTATGATTGCTCCAGACATGAACAATTTTAAAAATATTTCGCACTTGTGGCAATACTGTGCCTGACAAGTTTCCGAGGTGAAACAACATATCTGTGAATATATCATTGATAACTTTTCAATAAACCATCGGTTGTAATTAAAATTTTACATATAATCATAATGTCTAAAGGGTACAACAATTTATTGCCAGTTGCAAACATGCAAACTTTAACCCTGTTATTCTCGAAAAGTGAAACTTTCAAGTTACATTGCATTGTTTTTGCCACGGAACGGCCAGGTGTTAAATTAAAAAATTACTGGAATATGGTAATTCTATGAAAATACTCATTTATTTAAGTCTATTTCACAAATAATTAACATCATGAACTAACTATTATCATTGTTCTTGTAAAATGAACACCTCTATAAAAAAAAAATAGAACCACGACACTGCCTTAACACCAGTCTTTCTCATTCATTTGTTGCCTTCCTTAAAACCTACCGAAAATAAATGGTTATTGATTTATGTAGCTAGTTTTGGATAGATTCTCAGAAATTTGTGTTTCAAGAGAAAAAAAAATCTAACATCCTTTTTACAGGATTTCATTGTATTCTTATAACTAGTGTTCATTTAGATTATTTAAATTAAGTGTTGACCACATTAATTAAGATGATTATTTTGTTTTGTTATCTAGACATTGAAGGTATTGATGTTGATGTTCTGTCACCGTATGTGAACATGCTGATGTTTAGGTCTCTCAAGGATCAAGATGCTGGTGTTTACACCTGTGTGTCAGGCGACAATGCGGACTCATTCAACATCGAAGTCCACGGTGAGACAATGCAGATTTCACAATCCATTGCTTGAAAACTTTTGTTAAAAAACGTTTTCTTTTTAAAACATGTGTTAAAAGTAGTGGAAGCTTCTCTCCTTACATATCAAATGCCCAACCCCATACCCATTCTAATTGCTCTATCATCCTCATGTTAAGTGAATGAACATGAAAGACTCCACTTTTGTAGATTATACATATAAATGTTCAACTGTAATTATACTATTGTTGGTTTTCAATTTCAAGTTTAAGAAAACTCGCTTTATTTTTTTTTTATTGTGTTTCCCTAAAAATATGAGGGCCTTTACCTTAGCTATCCTATCATAAAAAATAGCTGTTAACAAATATATATAAATAAAGTGATGGAGATGAGAATCTTCTGTAATAAGATCCTTTTTGAGTGTATTGTATTGTACTTAATAGCAATGTTCACTGTTTTCTTTTTGTATATTTTCTTAGAAATTCCATGTGAGCCAGCCTGTCAGAATGAAGCTCCATGTGTAGATGGATTGTGTGTTTGCCCAGATATGTTTGTTGGAACATCATGTGAAACACGACGTATGTATATAAATTCAAGTTAGACACTATAATATTCAAAAAATATCTAACAAGAAAGGTTTATATTCTGAATTAAATTCTTTAAAAAAAAAAAAGACAAATCGTTACATTAGTGTACTAAACTTGAGACATAATGTCCCCTTTTCAATGTTAGCATTGTTAGAATTGACAATTTTTCTTAGCCATTGTAGTCAAGTATGTAGAATGATTTTAAACTACCGTTTCATATTCAGTTGAATATCTTGTGCGTATCAAGCCACTATTCGAGACGCCATTACATGAAGGACGTGATGTGGTTCTACAGTGTGACCTCCCATTCCAAGGTCGTCATAGGAACCCTGTGTGGCAAGATGGTAATGGAAACCCAGTTCAGACAAGTGGTAAGACTAACAGATATTTTTTAAGGAAACTATTTGTATAGTGAATGACGGGCACTTGCATACAGGTATAACATTTCAGGGGAGTCTTGATTATACAGCACAAAAAAACATTCACTATGGAACATTCTATGCACTGATAAACTGTGTCATGAAACCTAAAGGAAGTTTGTGGTGTAATGCAGTGTCATGAATGTACAGTATCAAAGTTTCAAAGTTTGGTGGAAATGAATTCCATAGTTTAAAAATTAAAAAAAGAAGTTTACCACTACAAACATGGCACATTCTATGGACAGATAAACTGAGATTGTAGTGTTGTGAATGGAGAATGGAGCGTGTATTATAATAATTAATGTAATCTTTAAAATTATTAACAATTTTTATTTTCTCTTCCTACAGAGTTTGTTCAGATTGATGAACTCTCAGCAACAAGTTCTCTGTTGGTTTTGAAATCAGCCAGTAAAGAACAATCAGGCAACTATGTGTGTGTCGGTGGTCCTCATACAGATCAGTATTACGTTAACATTACTGAGGCTGCAGGTAAGCATTGTCGTTTGAAGTTTTTTCCCCATGTGTAGCAGCATTTACTTAGATAATTATTTTTTCCTCTTCAGGTAGCTGCTTTTGACTGTGATAGTTTCACCTTTGTTGTAGAGTTGTTTTAACAGGGATGGGTCTTCCCTTATTGGACTACTTCTCTACACACCCATATCCTACCAACAGATAAGGAGTATCTTTGTGTAATGAAAATGTTTGTACATTTTACTTTATACTGTATATTACCTGAAGAAACCATGGATAAACCATTGTAATTTCAAATATGGTAGTCTATTTCATATTTTTGGTAGTTTATTTTAGTTTTATTTTTTAACAACTTCTGATTTATGGTAATTTCAGTAAAGTACTTCTATGTTTATTATTATCATGTCGAATGCTTCTATATTTCACAACGTTATATAACAAAGTTAAAATTCACTTTTTTTATTACCATAGAACCCCTCTGTCAACCCCCCTGTGTAAATAATGGAGTGTGCAACAACGGCTTTTGCCAGTGTGAGGGGCTGTTTGGTGGCAAAACATGTGAAACCATTTGTAAGTACCAATCTGTTTTATTAGTATTTTGCATAAGGACATTCTAACAATGAATGTAAACAAATAGTTTGGGCTTTTACTCATTTCTTATTCTAATCAGAGTCCCTAGAATTCTAAATAATTTTACTTAGTATTATTATTAGTAATAGCTTGGAAATTACTATCTAATACTTTCAAGTTTTGATAAAACATTTTTTTGCAGTTTGATATTATTATTATTAATACATTTAATAGTTATTTTGTTACATTCTGATTACTATATTGATTTTAATTCCAGTGGACTGGGATATCACCATAACCGATCCTTTAGGAGAGGCTCCAACAGAAGGGGAAGACACCCTATTGATTTGTAACGTCAACCCAGAGAGCAACTACCCGAACCCTGTATGGTACAACCCACAAGGTCAAATAATTGACAGAACTGAAGGTATAAACAAATATATTTCTTTGTTGTATTTTAATGTGTTATAGAAACGATTGAAATTAATGTTTCATGTCCTTTTGGTTCTAAACCTGCAAACATCAGTCCATCGCTTCTGGCCTGAGGTAACTGAATCGCTTTTTAGATAATATGTTAAGGCATTACGTTTATGTAATGCTCTGTCCAAGAAAACAAAATTTAGGCTATGTTAAGACTAGGTGGATAAACCCTGCGCAACTTACCGTGTTTATCCACCTGCCTGTCTGGGTAGCTTATCTCAAGCCAGGCTGTGTTCACATAGTAACTTGGCCTGGCATGCCACCATATTTAACTTTTCTAAGATCAGGCTTTAATTGCTGCTGGGGGTCTTGCGTTGGCCTTGGGTAAAAAAAATTCAGTATTCAATTACATGTGCTGTGAGCGAGCGTACATTTCATGCGCAATGTTTCGAAAATCGTGTCCTAGTTATGGTTTATTAATATGCAAATTTTCACGTCTTGCTAATCCCGCTAGTCTGAATGCCTGGCAAAGTTAAGCCGCGCTAAACATTGAGCTAGGCTTAACGTAAGCCTGGCTTATTTTTTAAGTCTGAACATAGCCTGAGTGTAGTGTGTTTTTCAATGTCTATCTAAGGTGTCTTAATGAAGGCCACTATACATAATGCTATTGGCAATACTGCTCCTACTAATACTACTACTACTACTACTAATAATAATAATTAAAAATATAAAAAACATCAATTTGTATTGATAGACATTGCTGCATACTGTAAAACCATGTTCAATCAAGCTTGACCAGATGAGTATGAGAATTGACAAAAAAAATTATTGTTTCAGCCAATCGCATCAAAGTTGAGCCAATATCTGACTTCTCATCTTTGTTAACGATCCGAGATGCTGAGTTTGGAGATTCTGGTGATTACAGATGCTCATCTGGTCCCTATGAGACAGAAATGAATATTAGTATCGTGAAAAAGGTGTGTGTTGACCTCTGCTTGAACGGTGGAGAGTGTGTCGCCGGAAAATGCAAGTGTATCAAAGGATTTATTGGAGAATATTGTCATATACCTGGTAAGATTTAACGTTTTCATCGTCATCAATGTTTTACAATATATTTTTTTTTCAAAAACTGTGACTTTGTCAACAGTGATACAGTAACGAGTAAACAATTATAATAGTAACAATATAGTATACTATTAATTGAAACCACATCTACCTTTACAACTTTTTAAACTTAAAATTACAGATTACACTGTTCGTGTTGGTGAGGAATTTAAGCAAACACCAATTGAGGGTAAAGATCTGTCATATTTGTGTGAAATCCAAGGCAACTCTCCAGGCAACGGCATCACATGGCTAGGGGAGGATGGACAAGTCATTGGACCAGCTGAAGGTAATGATTACTGTTGACTCATTTATGCTCAGTGTAATAGATAAATCTAAAAGGCCAATTAGTAATACAGAGGTGCTTGTAATAATAATAATAATAGATCAATTTTTTAGGTACTTCTTTAATTGAGGTGTTTATATAAAAGATACACTTGTTCTAGAGAGGTACATTACAAATTGAATATGTTGTTCATAGGCCTATTTGACTTGTTGCAATGTTAGTATTATTTAATCCTGGTTGTTGAATAATGTCCCAATTATACAAATAATCCAGATAGGTTGAGTAATGCTGTATGACTACTAGACTAAAATATAATCTATCTAAAATAAGTGGCACAAAGCTTAATCAAAATGGATGCTTAGCAAAAATATTGGTCTATTTCATGAATACTTACTTAGTAAACCACTTTTAAAAGTATCCTTTGAAACTTACCTCTGGAATTGAGAACTTTTTCGTGAGGTTCTTATTTAAAGAGAGTAGCACTTATTTGGTATAGCTACTTCACTAACTTGATCATTTATGATAATATTAATAGATCAAATATAATTCAGTATTATGTGTCAATTTTTATTTTCATTTTGCTTCTAATTAGGTGAGGATAGTACGATCTACACAGAGATAGTATCACCAACAGCCTCCAGGCTCCTGATCAAGGACTTTGAGAGTGCAGACGCTGGAACAT
>NW_022737223.1:218866-230083 GCF_011630105.1 Anneissia japonica | reverse complement strand
CTTTCTCATTTCTCAAGCCCCCACCCACCCAAAGTCCAGACACCGTTAAATCGGGTCAAGCCGGTCCCGATCGAGCGTCGGCGAAGAACATCTGAAGAAAGACCACGTTGTAGAGAACAAGTGATCGGCCCTATGAACGAAGTATGCTTTGAAGCAAGAAGTAAACAACCTCGTCCATCATAATATAGCATAAAATATGCATGTATAAATTTTTTGTAAGATACTGTAATTAAACCCATAATCATCACTAAAGTCAAAACAAATTTGTGCCGAGCGGCCCCGATTGAGCGAAGAACATCGCTCCATACGACGTATTCTAGCAAAAAGTAAACAACCTCGTCGGTCATAAAAATAGCATATACAGTAATAATATGCATGTATTTTGTGTAAGATATTTAATCATCATGAATAAAGTAAATCAAAACAAATAGTTTAAATGTTTTATTCAAACACATTTGTGGTATGTAGCGAGTACGGGCTTTGGGTATGGGGTGGATGCAGAGAATAGGGCCTAGCTTAGCTAGCTAGGCCTAGGCCTACTCGCATTCTCGCTCTTACATTGTGTTCATAACGTGATGCCGATGCTAATTTCGAGGGCTGCTAGTACGTTTTGAATGTTTATTTAATAATTACTCTCCGAATTTTCAGCGTATGATTACCCTAGGCCTTAACTGAGAATATCGTAAAACCTGTGATTCCTACTACCTAATATGTTTGTGTTGCTAAGAGTCACGATCCCATGAACATCCTGTGTTATGTTGTACCGAGTGTATGTCTATCCGGTAAAGGTCAAATGCGGGTCAGATTCAGAAGTTGGAGCTTAGCGATACAGAATTCATAAAAATAGGTGATTTAAAACTCGTGTTTCAGAAAAACGCGTTATCTAAAAATAAAAGGAAAGTCATCGATATGTTTATTATATAATTCTTTATTGTTTTATGACATTTTAAAAGCAACTAGAATATGTCATTTTAGTTGGACTTTAAATATTCTCATCAGCTCCCCCATGTCAATACTGCTAGATATGCCACTGATTTGTATACAGTGTATTTCATTTATGTTAACATAATTATATATCATTAAACAGTAGCTACTGATGATATGATTAACAATATCATGCATTTATTTTCTCTATTGCAGTTGCAGTACAGTCTATCTCTATTTCTATATCTCTAAGCTTATAAAGAGTGGAACATTATTTATCAATAAATAACATTTTAATATGCCATCAATTTTACTAGATTTTAGCATTCACATAAATTTCCTTGCACTATACTTTCATATTTGTAATTTTTTTTCTTGAATCAATCAATTAATTTTTTTGTAAAGAAATATTGGACGACACCTAATTTTATTGATATTGAGTTTTCAGTGTTACTTTAACTACAGTATGTGTATTTTTGCAACATAGTTGGCAGACCATTTAGTGTGAGTATTCATAGCCCTCCAAACCAGATCCCAGGTGTGGACTCGGCTGTCAGTTACACCTGTGAGGTACCAGAGAACAGTGAGTTCAAAGACCCAGTGTGGGTATCACCAGATGGCTCAAGGATACAAGATCAGTCCCCTGGTGAGTATCAAAAATTTATAAATAATTCTGATCAATTGTTTGATTGTTATGTAAAAAGGTTCCATATATTATTGTGTGTAGGTTTTCTTGGCTATCAACTACTTATTCAAATGAGTACTCATTAATTAAAACAGATATATTTTGGTAGTTAAATCATGAAAATGTATGTAAAAATTTGTATCTACTTCAGGTATTAATGATGATATGTACTCGGAGCGAATATCACCAACAGAGACGAAGTTAATAATTAGTAGCCTGACTGAAGATGATACTGGCCTATACACTTGCATCGTATTTCCATTCGCAACCAACTTTAAACTTGATTTGTACCGTAAGATGAGTCTTTTCAACTCTTGATATTTGAAAAAATTAATTTCATTTGAATATTTTTTTTTTGTCATAATAATCATTCGAATTCCAATGAACTGATTTAGGAAGTATTTTACCAGTTATAAGCCCAAGCTCGACTATAAGCCTACCACCTTGTTTAGGCTTGATTTTGTCTCTGTATAAGCCCAGTGTGCAGTTTTATAAATTAAATGCAGCACACCCGACCAACATCTGTTTTGAAGAGACCTGAAGAGATTACTATGGTAGTAAGCACAAGTAAAACAATCATCAGGAGTATAATGTTCTTATAGAGTACTACAGTGTTACATCATGATACGATGTGATGCTACTCTGTTGCTATCGGCGACACAAAATGAACCGACGCCATTTTCCCCACTGACAAACCATTGATCCCAATTTCTAACATAAAAAATGCCTATTCCAGAAAGCCTATTTTAAACCATTAAGATTATGAAGTCATTCAGGCGTAATGAATGGTAACCAACGTCCAGAGGGCGCCACCTAGTGTAGTGACTACACGACTGTGGTACTCTATAGCACCACCAACAATTGTAATTTTGCATTTTTTAAATCTTGTTCAGTTGACTTCCATATTTTTAACTTTGTATTTACAAGTCTATTTCGTGAATACTTACCTGGATAACCGACTAATTGCCATTGTTCCCAAAACAGAACACCCCTTCGAAAATAATGGAACAGTCCGACCCAAGGCGCCACGTGCGAACCGTCTCCCTAACAAACGTCCTCATTCCCTTTTCGACGTTGTTCGAAGTTGGATACACCCAGCCTTTGAAATTACTTGCAGTCTTTTCAAGCTATCTTATTTTGCTTGGATTTAATGAATGGTAACCAACGTCCAGAGGGCGCCACCTAGTGTAGTGATGACACGACTATGGTACTCTATAGCACCACCAACAATTGTAATTTTGCATGTTTTAAATCTTGTTCAGTTGTCTTCCATATTTTTAACTTTGTATTTACAATTTTGTTGCTTATTTGCAGGAGAGCCACCTTGTCATCTGCCTTGCCGTAATGATGCGCCATGCATTGACAATAAATGTGCTTGTAGGAATAAGTATTCAGGAAACCTCTGTGAAGTACTAAGTAAGTATGTTAAACTTGTAAACACAGTGAATTATTAGCAGTTGAATGTTACACAACACATATAAACATACTGTAGTATTATTTAAGTGTGAACATAAACGTTAATAAACATATATAGTAATAATGAACATGCTTTCTTAAATAGGTGAAAAGAAATTCAAGTTGCGCTTAGCAGGACCAGAAAATCCAGTAATTGGCGAGCGTGTAACCTATACATGTGGCCTACAAGGGAAGGGTCCTAAGAACATCAAGTGGTATGGACCAGATGATAACATAGTCTCAGGTATGCTGTACTGATTAATGAAACACAATGGACCTTTCCGCTATAAAGCCCCGCCCCTTTGATATTTAATCAATCCTAACCAGTTATTCATTGCCAATCCTGTTACAGAGATAATGGCTAAAACATGCTGGAAATCTGTTTTGTTGCACTAAACTAATTTATATATCTATATTACGTATCATGCTATGCTATTGTTTTCCCCATTTTTAATGTTACAACAAAAAATTTTTAACGATTTGTGAAGGCTGATTTCTCAAATATCATTCTTTAAATAGCTGTATGTTTAAACTCCTGTAACTTGATAATGGAATGTTGGATTTAAATGATTCTTTTACCATTTTATAATTCTCATTTTACACTTTACCCCTATAAATAACTAACAATTGATATTTGCGATGAGTGACTGGTTTGGCTTGTCTTTGCCACATATTCTCACAGTTAATTGTCTCTTAAAACTAAATGGTTGTGGAACAGAGCTTTATACAGGCAATATTTCATATAATTTTTTTGCTGTGATAAAGTAATCAGTGAGCAAAAAAAAAAAAACCGAAGAGAAAATCGATTAAATTTAGCACATTATAAGTTTAGTATCATTATGAATTCAAGATATGTACATTCATTATGTGGTATGCAAAGCTAATTATGTATTATATTTTTTGCTTAAAAGGTGATGCAAGTGCAAGTGTAAGCGCAAAAAATCTCAATAAAAGAACGATTCAGCTGAGCTTCAAGAGCTTACAAGCGTCAGAAGCTGGTAAATATACGTGCAGGGCAAACAAGGTCACCAATACTCTTAACCTGGTTCCTCAAGGTGAGTGTCAACAACATTAGTGATGTTTATTCTAGTAAACGTAACATTTGGAAAGAAATGGAATCTAGAGCAGACTATATGAATGTTCTCTGATGATGTAACTTAGTCATCAAAGTGCTTCAACTGCATGCCTAAATCGGAAAATGCTGAGACTTAGCAAAGCTTTATCCGATAGACCATCAGCCCACTTGCTGTTGACTTGACATACCACCTGTGATTTGATCTAAGGCCTATCTAGGACAAATCATTTTTTCTGATCAGCCAAAGCATTTTTTTGCATTTAAAGCATGTGGTTTTGATAAGTGGAGCTGTTATATTCTCTGTGTACTTGTTTCTTGTGCAGATCCTGACGCCGTGTGTGGAGAACCATGTGCCAATGGTGGCACGTGTGTTAATGGCTTCTGTGAATGTGCAGATGGGTTCTCAGGAGAGTTCTGTAACTTCAAAGGTGCATGTCCTTTCTTTGTCAGCATCATAATAACAATAATACTAAATTGTCAGTGTTACAGTATATAGGGCTTGCCATACCAAAACCACCATCAATGACCAGAACAAGAAAATTGACTTTTTAATATATTCATATTCTTCAAAAGGTCTACTGATTAATCTCAGATAAGATAGAATGATGACACAATTAATATTGAAATATTGAATCCCAACATGATGGCGTGCATTTTGATACTTGGAGTGTATATTATACTGTGCTGTCATTCTTCACATTATATACTTTTAAATGATTGGTCATTTACTGGAATCTACTTATTGCCAAAGTTATGAGTAAAAGTATTACTTACAGCTTTTCTGTACTAAGGTATGCAATACTGCCTCATTCTTATGCTATTTAATCAGTTTAACATTTAGTGACAGTACACTGGATTTGGGATGGCAAGCCTCGTATAGAAAAAAATCATGTCGGTTCTCTTTGTGTGTCTCCGTATGAACACTTACCAAAGAGAGTATTCCATAATATTGCAACTAGTAATAAGTACATTGGCATTCTATCTACTAAATACCTACTTATAATCCTAGCTGTGGAGAGACAGTATGGATTAAGTGGCATGCACAAGTGTTTGACCCCAAGCTCAGACCTCTGATCTTTTGATTGGAGGACCAAAGCTAAGCACTCACCATCATCATTGCCACTTTCACCAATATGAACATCATTATCATCATTTTTATCATTATGATATTCATTATGAAATTCATAATCTTTATCATCATCATCATCTTTATGATCATGATCATGTTGATAATCATGATCATGTTCATGATCATTTACTTTTTTTTTTCATCTTATTATCATCATCATCATCATCTTTATCATCTTCACCTTCTTCATTATCGTCATCACCACCACCATCATTCACCTCTTTGTTCACATCTTCATCCTTATCATTATCATCATCAAACAATGCTAGTCCTGTACCATGGTAACCTTCTAATACTAAACCAAGTGGATTGATTTTTAATAATATGTATTTAGTCATCAATATCACCTAAAAAAGAAGTCTTATACTACTATATTTCCATAGGTATGATTTTTCCTTGAAACAGATAATTTTTTCTCTTTCAGCGGATCCACAAGGCTCAGGAATAACAGTGAGTGTCATTCCTGGCATTGAACAAGTGCCAACAAAAGGAAGTAATGTCACTTTCAAGTGTGAAACAACTGCAGAGGGCGGAAGCTCAGAACCAGTATGGGTCAATCCTTATGGTACAGTCATTGAGGAAACATCAAATGACGGTAACTGACAAATATTTGTTTTGAACATTTCTTTTGTTAGTATATAATATAACATATTGTGCTACATTAGAGGAATTAGTTTTTTCTGGTCAGTGTGGAAATGGCAGGGTCTATCGTGATTCGCTCTTCTCTTTGACCTCTCAAAATCTCTCATAATATTCATGTAAACAACCTTTAGCCTGTTTCCACAAGGCGAATTTATCGGCGCGAATCGAAAACATCGGTTCATGCTCATGTGTATTCACATTCCTGTCAGAGTTTTTCACTTCAGCGAAAGTATTAATTCAAACTGTTTCTACTTTTTGGGAAACGAAAAAATGTGCAACCAATCAGAGCTCAGAAAGCCTAATAAATTCGCCTAGTTGAAAAAAAGGCTTTAGACTCCTTTTATAGCCCTCTCTGCACTATCATGTTTGCGTGCAACAAGTATATGATTTTCCCATACATGATTATGCCATTTGGCATATAACAATTCACAGGTATTAATTTTATCAAATACAACTATATAGTATGAATGAAGCATAAGATTTACTGTTTTTTTTTTTTTTTTAACACTATCGTATATACAAAGGGGTTCGGAGAAAGTATTTATAGTATTTAAAGTGCTACATTAATATAATAATAATAATGATAATTACTTTCATAATGTATTTTCAATGAAACTGTTCAATGCACTTTACGAAAGTTAAAATGAATAAATCTAATCAAAATACAGTACATAAGGAATACTTATACAAAGATTAAAAACTACCAAATTTAAATTAGAATGCACAACATTAAAATTTTAAAACAGCCAATGAACATGGAGCTGCAGCAGTAAAGCATTAAAATCAAAGCACTTAAAAGAATTTGAATAATTAATACATTAAAAAAGAAGATTATTATGTTTTTAATTATTTTTTTGTATGTATTGAAATAAAAAATGAATATGTATATATAAATTTATAAATTTGATTTATCATTATATTATTTTTTAGGAACTTATATTGAGAAAGTATCAGCAACCACTACTATACTGCATATCAGCCAGATAAGTCTCGATCATACTGGTGATTACACATGTGTATCTGGACCAATCACAGCTAACTATTTTATTGATGTCACAGGTTTGTAAAACTAATTCTATGTTTCTCCATATATTCTGTTCAATCATTTATGTTATCCTCTTTGTTTCTAGGCCATGTTTTGCGCTGCTGAAAAGAAAGCCTTGCATCCTTTCCCAATTTATTATTACTCTAATAGCTCTACTATAAGATGTGAAGTATATAATTTATCAGTTTTAATCTGTTTATTTAAGATCCTGTATGTAGTCCTATGTGTGAGAATGGTGGTACTTGTGTAGCTGGTCAATGTGTTTGCAGTGAAAGTTACTATGGAAATACTTGTGAAAACATAGGTAAGAATTATATTTTGTTTATTTGACAAATAATAAGGATTTTGAATTTAAACATAAATATTTTAATATTTTATCTCTTCTTCTTATTGACATATTATGGAACATCGAAGACCGTAGTTATGACAAAATACTAAAATGGTTAACATATAACCAGAGCCTATTTGACACATGTATTTATGCCTTCACAAAATGCATAAGCTATTTTTACTGTCTCATTAATTGTGAAATGCTTTACATTTTAACTTAAATGAAGTCAGAACAATACAACTGTAAAAGCAAAGCTCTTAATTTCAACGTGATTAAAAGATTTAAAAATGTATAAAAAAAATCTCTATTCTATAAATAACCTGACTGTTAAACTTTATTTTTATGCCTTGTGTCTCACTGAAACTTTAGAAGTGTAAATGTTTTTTTTTTCATAAATGCATTATTTTCTTGTTGCAAGATAATCTGTTAAAAATCGATCTTTATTTTTATCCTTTATTTACAGCTGAAAATGAATATTCAATGGATATCAGTCTTGTTGGAACAGCTCCATTTGTTGGTAACTCTATTGCACTGGTTTGTGAGATAACTGGAAATAACAGACCACAATATCCTACATGGAGTTTAGCATCAGCCCTACCAATAGGTAAGTAACATATTAATTGGCGGTACTATCATTATCTTTCTCAATCATTTGATTTATCATATGATAATTCTTGGATTTATAAAACACCATTATTTTTTTCATAAATGTTTTGTATTAATGTATTGTAATTAGTTAATCTGGGTAAACATAACTACTTACAATACCATCAGGTATTGCTCATGCATTTCTATTCAAGAATAATTACTTTATTCCAAATTGTAAAAAAATTATTAAATATTAAAAACCAGTAAAAGAAAGTTAAAAATTTTGTTTGTAAGAAACTTTGCGATATAAGGTCTACAGTTGTGATTTGTTTATATTTAATCTTATTTCTAATTTATTTTTGAATTGTTTTCTTTTTTATAGATCCAAGACTGACTGTAGAGACGCCAGGCCCATATGTCTCCATCTTGAGGTTCAGACAGCTCCAGGAATCAGACCAAGATGTCTATGTATGTAGTGTCGGTGGGTTAGAAAGAAGACACAATTTGAGGGTTTATGGTAAGAAGATACAAAAGTCAGTGGTGTATTTAGGAGAAATGGGGGTACTTATTAGGCATTGCAAACCATAATGATATGTATATGAATATGTATTTTACCACCTAAATATCTGCTGCCTATACACCATTTTCGCTAAATTTGAAATGGAAATTTCAGAGATTCTGGTAACTACCATTACGTGACATACAGAGACCTAGGCATTTCGCTCTATGTAGTTACCAGTGTTTGTCTGTTCTGTGTGACTGGTGCACCGCCTTGTTGTCGTAGAGGCCTGCGCTAGTCTTTGAAAAGAAAATGACAAAAACAACAAATACAAAAAAAAAGAGCGCATAAAACCTGCAGTGTTTTTGGTTGTTGAAGTACTCAAAAGAAGATATGTGTCTAGAAAAATGAAATTTGCTCAGGCTAGGCTGCTGGATGGGCTTCAGTGAAAACTTGTGAGACGTTGGTGGCGCTGTTTCAAAATAGACCTGATAAAATGGTGTATATTTAATGCAAAAGTTCTTATAATATTGAGAAATCTAAATGCTACTATTATCCTTAGTATTGTTTTTTCTCTCAATAAATTTGCTCTACAGTTCCAAGTTGTGCAGACCCATGTGAAAATGGAGGGTTGTGTGAAGATGGTGTTTGTAGATGTACTCCTTACTACCGAGGACCACAATGTGAATTCCCCTACGTTGGTAAGTTGTTTGTAGTTAGTTTGAATTCCTCATGCTGGTGAAATATGTATTGTTAATTCTTCTTTTGGTATTTACATTTGTTCAAACAGTCAAGTATTGTCCAGAGGTGTTTACATATATTAGCATTTGTGACCCAAGCTCACAAAAGGGCTGTAAACTTGTCCTCAGGCCAAAATGAGTTTTTGTTATAATGACATAGAACATATCATTTACTTTAAAATGACAGTTAAATGAATTCAATCGGGTGTCTGGAAGCAAAGTTATGACCTTCAGGAATAGTAAGATCAATAGTTATACTTTATAAATTACACAAAACCCAATTCACACATAATTCACGTTCTACGCCCTATTCTGGTTATGGAGGCTTGTTTCTCAATACAGTGCGGTGCGAGTTTACAGCGCATTTGTGAGCTTGGGTCACATTTATGTAAACAGACATCGCAAAAAGGAAAACGCTTACACTGCATTGCATGATATTGTCATTCAATCATTGATGAAAATTGAAGTTTGAAGTACAACAAACAGGTCGATCAGCATTCGACTATGATAAAATTAACTAAAATGCTGACCCTACAACAAATTATGCAATTGATATTTCAACCTGTTGAAACTAAAGAAGGGTTATCTAAAAAGCTTCATAGGCTTGTAGTAAAATACATAAGCATCAAACTTAATAACAAATATAAATTTCGGAACATCAAATAATAACAAGTACACGGTATAGTCTGTTTCACAGAGAAATCTAATTAATCTGCAGCGACAAACGTATCGGTCTTACGACCGCAACTTAAACAGAGATAAAAGCAAGCTTGTGATATCTGCCTACATAAAGTACTTTTCCTTACCATGTCTCATGAAGAGCTGGTTTTGTGCATTCATTTAAAACCATGTATTGACAATTTTTTTCACTTCACAGAGGAGAAACCATTTGATTTGACCATCACCCCAAGTTCGTCTGAAGACCCAACACCTGGTAGTCGTCACACCATACTTTGTAGAGCAAGTGATGGTGCCAGAACCCCTCCCGTATGGACCGATGCGGTTGGAAATGTTATTGAAAGCTCTGATGGTGAGTTCTAATGTTGTCAACAAGGCTAAGAATATATAGCATATTTTGTGGTCTATTTTGTGAATTCTTACTTGCTAACATTGTTTTTTTAAATATACATGCTTACAAAGGAAGGAAGGGAAATGAGAAAGTATTCTTCAAGAGATGAAAATTGTAAACATTTCATGTTAGCTTTACAAGACCATTTGAGGAAGGCTTGGGGTATGTCAGGCATTCTGAAAATTGCCCTTATGATAATAGAAACTGGATGGCTGTTCATAAACATTATCCATAATAAAGTGTATTTATAATGGAATTCAGTTTTTTAAAATGATAGAGTAATGGAAAAAGAGAATATGTCCTGATCTAGATTTGTATCAGAATTGAAATATACAGTATTTAAAAGTATTTGGATTCTGGAGTCGCTTGGTGTTTGGTTAGAGTGAAACTCCAATTATGAAGTTACAAATTCAAATTTATTTTGTCATACCATATTTTAGAATTCTCAGGATCTGGGGAACCAGGCTCCGGAGTTGATTTAGGTTCTGGTGACATTGGATCTGGGCTTCTTGATGTCGGTGATCCCCCAGATAGAGTGTACACACAGAGGCTAGATGATGGTTCCATTCGTCTTGTGATAAATAACGTGGAAGTACGTGACGCTGGCCTTTACAGGTGCACGTCCAGTGACAAGAGTGAGCCTCATGTGCTTAGAGTCAGTAAGTACAGTTATGTTATCTTCTTTAAATAAAATCTATCCGATAATTTTGTGGGGTTGTTTGATATGGAATGATTATTATCATTTTTGTCATAAGATTCGAGCAGTTTCAACCTGTAGAACAGAATCTAACTATTTGTTTTTTTGTGTGTTTTATGTATTGTTATTATATTTGTATGAGAACTTTAATATGTTAGTCTATTTCGTGAATACTTACCTGGATAACCGACTAATTGCCATTGTTCCCAAAACGGAACACCCCTTCGAAAATAATGGAACAGTCCGACCCAAGGCGCCACGTGCGAACCGTCTCCCTAACAAACGTTCTCATTCCCTTTTCGACGTTGTTCGAAGTTGGATACACCCAGCCTTTGAAA
>NW_022737223.1:214522-218687 GCF_011630105.1 Anneissia japonica | reverse complement strand
CATGGTCTACTGATTTCGTAACAACAGTCTAGTAAAGCAAGATTTCGAAAATGGAGTCTGATGAGAACGATATGGATGTAGGCCTAGGGCTAGGCAGTACCGAAAAACAAGTAGTAGTGTTGAGCTTCCTCCAAAAAAGAAGCTAAAACACACGCAAACATGCAAGTTAATAACGGAAAGTATCCTGTCAGTTTGAAATCCAACTACTGTAGGTGATTCCTATGGTACGCTCGTTGTGATTGGTGCGGTGTTGATTTTCTGCCTAGGCCTAGGTCCTAGTCTTGCACGGAGGTATTGCTGATTGTGAGTCAAAAAGGTCACATTTTACAATCCGATCGCATTGGTACCATGTCTTAGGAATACTCCTCTCACATTGCCAAAACTCAATCCGCTCAGAAGTTTTTGAGACTCCTCTTGTTGGCCTTGTAGGGTTGGCATGTCTGCTTTGAGTGCAGATTCTTGCTGTAATAATTTCTAACTTTTCCATATATATCTTGCAGAAAATGATTTGGCTAATTTACGAATTGAAAGTGGGAGAGGAGATGTGGTAGCCCTTGGTAACGAAATTACATTCCTGTGCATCGCTAGTGGTCAAGATGGCATAGTAAACCCGAAATGGATTAGTCCAAATCAAAGAACTGTCTCGGAAACAAGAACAGGTAATTTTTATTTCTGTTTTAAGTGGTTTGATATGCTCAGAAGAATCTAACAACATATAAATAACTATCTGAACATCTTTTAAAATTGCACAACTGTACATTGTACAAGAAGAATGGTAGTATTAAAATTTTGATTTCTTTGAGAGGCGTGGTTCAAGCCGTAGCCCAAAGTGATCTCGAAATTGCGTTATGCCTTGAGACATAGACAAGGGGCATAGTACAGTCTTGCATCACCGAGGGTCTATAGTTTGAACCATGACCTGAAAAAATTTAGGTCAAAACCTAGGCATTTCGCAGTGTATTTCACTTGCCTGCTGGGTGTTTTGTCTATCTGCAAACCTTCAGAGTAGGACTGGCCAATACTGCTATCTAAGTTGTAGCAAATTTTAGCAGCACTGTACAGCACCTTTTAATGTTTTTGTTCTTTCACTCTGGTGGATTTTGTGTTCCTGCACCGCACATGCTCTCAAGTTGCGACAATACGGAGAGATGCAGCTTGCAAGAAGAAGGAGAAAAACCTATCAGATCTTTGATATCCACTTCGTTTATGAGTTTTGATTCTGAGATCTTTCAGTTCAGCTGTCATTCCTCAAAACATTTTAATGACTATTATTTCGTTCTCATGATATTAATCACAGGACAGCAAATGTTTGTGACCAAGTTATCAGATCGAGAAACTAGGCTAACGATCAGCAGTCTGCAACAATCAGATGAAGGCTTCTATACATGTACAGCAGGGCCAATCTCACGTGTAACAGTTGTCCAATGTAAGTGGTTAATCACAGTTTTTAAATGTGCATGTAATTTATATAAACCCAATTTTATTTAACATATGTGCCACCTGTACTTTTCCAATGCAATTACCTTTAACACATTAACTACCCCTTGCTTACCTTCCCCACCCTAGTACCAGTTTGCACCCCAGCATGTTTGAACGGTGGTACGTGTCAGAATGGGGTTTGTCAGTGTCCTGATGGCTATTTCGGAGACTTCTGTCAGAATCAAAGTGAGTTCTAATTCAGTTCTTCTTAGAATGCATCACTAATTACGATAACAATGAACTGTACATTTACTGGCCACATAAATATTAATAAGGTTTTAATTTTAAAAACTAGAATATACTTGCATAGATAATTATTAAAATATTAGGATAAACTAATAAATGCCATGTTTCCTTTTTCAGAACTTCCCTCTGGTAAACAATAGAATCCAAAAAACATATGTTAATAATAGGAATACCCATACCCCAAAAACATCCACATTATCTTTTCACTTACTAGTGAGATAGCTTACCAGGTACTGCAGTGACTAAACTGAACAGATTGAAAACAAAAACAATAGTGTTGTCAAACTCTAGATGTGTTACACATAAGTTTACTAGTAATTGTTTTAACCAGATTTTGCAGCTTATGACAATATACAGTAATGTGATATTTCATTAGTATTCAGGGTCTTTCCATTATTAATTTCCTCTTTTTATTCATATCTATATTCCATTACATCTTTTTATTGTTAATTCTATATAACTATCTATATGTGTGTCACAATGAGTGTTTATTTCCTCCCCTTTTGTCCAGTTGGTTTGTTTTATATTCTTCAGTCAGTTAAAAAAAAAAAATTATTTTCATTAAAATTTGTCTGTCTTAATTGTGTTTTCTTTCCCTGAAGTTAATTACTTTATGTGATATCTTCTCTTAAAAATTCATTAAAGGTGGTGAAAATTGTCTGCAGTATGCCTTGTGATCATGGTTCTGAAAAGAAAGATTTGATGTTTTATGAGATACAGTATCTCAAAGATTTAAATAGTTTGCTCTAAGGCAGTGGCACCAGTCGTAAACCACTTCTGATGGGATGTTATTGTATGGATTGGATTTGGACAGAATTAGGAATTGGTTTAAAATGGTGCAACAGTAGCAACTGCCTAACTCGAAACATATTCAGAAAAAATTACGAGACCCAATTATGGCCGTAACTTGATTGACAAACTACTTCTTTCAGAACCAACCATGATTGTATTTACCCTTTCATCACATGGTTTACTGTCAAATATTTTTCAGTGTCATCTTATGCTATGCATTTTGTCTTTTTCTTCTCTTACTGATTCTTCAAGTTTTTTGCTTGCTTCTTCTTTCTCGGTAAACAGTCTTGCATTGTAAGCCAGGCTGCCAAAATGGGGGCACATGCTTTAATGGCTACTGTGACTGTACGCTTGGATTCCATGGTGTTTTCTGTGAACAAGAAGGTAAATCAATTACGGCATAGAGCCATGGTTTTGGTAGTTAAAATGCCCATCTTCCAATATACGTTCAGTATTCATTACAGTATATATGTACTTGAGTTTTAGTCAATCTAGAGCTTTGTGGTTAAAACTCAGGGTAATGTGTAATGTATATGTTAGATTTATATAGCGCTTTTATCAAAGTCTGAAAGTGCTTGAGGTGTGGACTAGCTTGTATTGTACAGTATCATGCTTCTCCCTTAAGGGTCTCCTGTCATGTCTGAGCTACTTGGTTAACTGATACCGGCTACTCTAGTTTGTCCATGTTCCTGTCCACTTGAAGTCCTGTACATTCTGCCTTGGTTTTAAGTCCTGTACACTTTATGTACGTGGAAGGGGTTTGGCGCAATGGGAATGGTTGGGTTTCCTTACCTCGCGGTGAGGATTTCAATCCTTCGCTGTACATTTTGCTTGTGTCCTGGAGCAAAGCGCTTTATGTAAATTGCTTTAATCTACCCAGCTTTGTACCAGCAAATTGCTGGGAGTAACCCAGTGGGAGTATCACATTCTCATCTGCTTCCTGCTACAGAAACTGGGGACAAGCTTCAGCCCTATGAGCACCAAGGCTCTGCAAGAATTTAATTTACTACTCTTGATGCACAACTCCTTATGAACCCAATGACAAGCGGTTAATAATGGACTCTGTGTTCTACATGAAAAGCACTATCTAGGAACTGGCTGTTGTCCATTTCATACCAAGTATAAACCAATAAATGCCGATTAATGGCTGATTTATATATAGGTTTTATTATGTATACATGAAATACATTTTAAAATTTAACGTCTTCTTACAGATGTGAATCCTCTATCGATGACGATTGTTCCTCAGCAAGGAAAGATCATCTACAGTGGGGAGACCATCACCTACGTTTGTGAGATAACAGGTGGAGATAGCAACAACGGCCTTAGTATCACTTGGCGTGGACCAAATAGAGGAAGGTTATCTCCAGGTAGATCAGGTAGTGATCAGGTTTTTTTAATTAAATCTTATTCTTATTTTCATCCAATGGGAGAGTAGAATTGTTAAAATCTATAAACCCCTGTGTAATATATTGATCATGACAACGCCCTCTAGAATATATTCTGGGAGTCGAAAATTAAAAGTTATGCGGAGCAGTCATCTTATTGTGGTAGTTGTTTATTTATATTCAGTTGTATTATATTGGCGACGAGGATAACTTCAGTTTGTTTACAAGTATATACGGAATCATCAAGAACACCACAGTAC
>NW_022737223.1:195743-214407 GCF_011630105.1 Anneissia japonica | reverse complement strand
GTAATATATTGATCATGACAACGCCCTCTAGAATATATTCTGGGAGTCGAAAATTAAAAGTTATGCGGAGCAGTCATCTTATTGTGGTAGTTGTTTATTTATATTCAGTTGTATTATACCCTGCTATTTTGAAAAGAAGCCCATGAGCTTCTTTTCAAAATGGGCTTCCTTTCGAGGCTACATTTGCAAACTAAAGAAGGGACTTCCATTCGAGATGGGCTTTTTCTCGGGATTATGACCATTGGGCTATTCAAGGTTTTACGGTATTCATCTATGATTGGTATGGAAATGTTTTTACTTTCAGGAGGTGAAGATCGTGTTTATGTTGAAGCAATGGCGCCAACTGTAAGTCGTCTTGTGATACAGAACGTAAATACAGGAGATTCGGGCACGTACACATGCGAGAGTGGATCACTCAACAGCACATTGGTAGTCGATTTACAAGGTGAGGGTGCTTTACTGATATATACAAAAGTATTAGATAACGACTGGTCTAATATCTGAAGTAGGATTAAGTAAAGCTTGAAAATTACTGTTTTTATACATTATACACATAATTTAGGCTCCTTTGGGAGAATATGTATTTTCGCAAAAAAATAAATCAAAATCAGATTTTAAAGATTTTGGTGGATCCAGCACAAAATGCAAACGTATGTATTGTGGAGCTTGTTGATTACATAATCTTTTTCCTATTCTACTTCATATATTCAAGTAGTTTATCGTTTTTTTTTCTTTTGTTTTTAATGTAGAACGTCCGTGTGATATCGCATGCACTAATGGCGGGACGTGTGAAGATGGTGTCTGCCGATGTGTCGGCGACTATTCTGATAGTTTCTGTCAGAAATTGAGTAAGTTTCGCAACTATTTCATTCTTAAATGATTTGTTAGTCAGCGCTGCTGTTTGTTGATGCACCTGTTGCTGTTGATTCTACTGATTATGATGGCGATAATGACAAAGAGGCTAAATTAGTTGGAAGAGAGTAAGATTTTTAATCATTATAGTCACAATCAACGTATTGTTGACATTTATTTTTTTCACTCTTTCAGCCGTTGGAAGTACTTCCATCTCTTTAGTACCAAACATCACTAGTAATCCAAGTGGTGGAGATGATATCGTTGTTCTTTGCCAGACACGCGGAAGGGGCGCGCCCAAGAGACCCAGCTGGAGATACCCTAACGGAGAAAACATTTATGCATTAAAGAGAGGTAGTGTGTTTTAACACCTTAAATTATAAATTTGGACTAAAATTAGGCACTGAATTTCTGTTCAGTGTTAGTGGTAAACAATGGATTCACAAACTTGCCTTTCCCCTTCTCTGTTAGCAATCATATTTATATAGTGTTTCTTTCTGATAGCTGGTAGCAACGACCGTGTTTACATTGTAAGAACGAATGCCGTGTCAACTCGACTCATTATGAAAGGAGTTACAAAAGAGGATGCAGGAATGTATCGATGTTTTGCAAAGGAACTCAGCACAGTTTTCACCTTGGATATAGCAGGTGAGACTATAAGTATTCATAATTATTATATATGTATTTTAGCATACCAAAAATTAATTATATCATCAAGATTATTTTCTAAAAGGCCATGGAATTCCATGCATTAAAGATAGACACCCGTGTTTAAATAATATAATGAACTTAAAAATTTGAAAACACTGCATTTTTAATTATTTATCATCTTTCATCTAAAACTTAAAATGTTATTTCATAATTTTATAATTACATGCTTGATTCTTTCTATATAAGACTGTCATTTCGAAACTAAAGAGCTCATAAAGAATGGTAATGGTAATGGTTGGAGACTTATATAGCACATAATACATGGTCTCTATGCGCTCGGGACTAGATGTTGCACTTTACAATAACTTTCTCCTCCCCTAAGGGTCACTTCATGTCTTTAGCAGCCAGTAAACCGGCGCACTTTCATCTGTCCACGACAGGGGCCGAATGAACCAGTACACCGGGGTAACCCCCTACTCATCTCGAAAGATGTACTGGGTTCTTTAAAGTGCACATGAGCATTTGCGAATTGAATATAATTCTAAAGATGTTGTGCTTCAATTCTGTTTTCTTTTTCGATTGATTCAAAAATTGAAGTAAAATGCATTGCAGTTTGCCCTCCAATTCCAGGCCACTTTGGGACCTAGAAATTTAGGGTGGTCTCCAATTAGAGTGTTGGTTTTGGTTAAAAGATTGAAGATTGTTATTTTGTGCTTAGAGGAAGCTTTCTCGAATTGGACGGGTTCTTCAATTGGAAGGTTCACTGTACATATATTATATACATATACTGTATATATTGGATCCAGATAAATTTTTTCAATGTTTATTTTACAGAACTGCAATGCACACTGCCTTGTGAGAATGGTGGTCAGTGTGTCCAAGGTGTATGTGAATGTCCAGAAGGCTTTAGTGGTTCACAATGTGAAATTGAAGGTAACATTTGATAACCATTGTCTCCATGTGTGTATGAATGAATATTCATATAATGGAAAAAATGATGTGTTCCAGTTCGTCATTTGCATAAAAGTTTCAGTATGCACAATTTCATAGTTGATGTTTAATGTTTTACTTTTAAATTTTTGTGAATATTTTGCTTGTGATAAATATAAAATATGATATATGACAAATGATTTAAGAGCAAATTATCAATATTTACATAATAATAATATTTGTCAAACATGCAATTAACTCTACAGACGTCAGATCAATAGGCAAACGAAGTGCAGGTACTTTGCATATACACAATTTGCATAAACAAAATTTGCATATGACTTGAATACACAATAAGTTGATAGACCTTGTTTTTATTGCATGGCAAAGCCAATGAATGGATATGATTCTTACTTTATTCTATTAAAACCTATTGTTTCCATTTGAACTTATTATTTTAAGAGAAAATGCTAATGCATTTGTTCAGCATATTATTATTTGAATTATGTCTTTTTTGCAAGTTTTTGCATGTATTCTGTTACTACTGTACATTGAAATATGTGTCCTATAGTATTGCTGTATGATTTTGTTTCAACATTTATTATTATTTCTTGTTGTCTATATTTGTTCTTATTTTATTTCCCTGTTGCATCATGAAGTCTTCGAAAACGACGCATGTATATTTTCTACCAACATCGCTTTGTCGCTTGTCAATATCTTTCGAGTTATAAAAAATGTTGGTGCATGATTGTTAATGCCAATCAGTATCATACTCTATGAAAAACTGTTTTATTTCTTACATTTTTATCTGTAGTTAACTTGATCAGTGACCATCAGTACAAGCCTGTTTATACATTTTAAATAAAAACAGAGCCAATAGATAAAAACTGTTATGGCACATTTACAAGTATACATTCCGAAAGTAACACCCCTCAAAGGGTAAAGGAAATGAGGGAGATTTCTTGGTATATGATGTATGGCATGCTGGGAGAGCTGTTCTATTATATTTAGGGGTATTTCTTTACAGTAGATTAAAATTTTTGGTTTATTCAGTTATCTCACTTTTAGACTAACAATATCATTCCTGATAATAGTGGCTCAATAATAAAACATGAAATATTTTGTTGTTGAAAATTAACTAAGATTTGTTATTTAACATAGTATGCCCCATACCATGCATGAATGGAGGCTACTGCATTGATAGCCAGTGTATGTGTCCATCTGGTTTTGCCGGTCCAACATGTGAGAGCATTCTGCCAATGGGCATCCTGATAAGACGTGTGTCGGAGGAGCAAGGAGTGGGCAAGTTGATGGAGTGGTCATGCATCGCTAATGAGACACTGTCTCCAGACCCTCCCAAATGGATTGCACCAGATGGCAGCGAAATCCTTGTTGATTCAGCAGGTATTGATTTTTCACTCTTATTCTCATCTACCAGCACCTGATTCTTACAAGAAGGAAAATGTTATTCCCTGATTGGCAAATATAATTTCTGTCTCTATGAATTAGCTTCCACCTCAAGTCTTTACCAGTTACTAAACTCTTCAACTTTTCAAACAAAATACTAATAATATAGTCATTACTGGCTATTTAAAAAAAAAAGAAAATTAACAAAATCTTAATTTTTATTGTATTGTCCTAATGCTGTCAGTCCATAGAATAACATCCAATATAAATTAATCTGGCGTAACAATAGCCACTGCCAGTATAATAAATCTTCATGTCTCAATTTCCAAACTTCCTTGGTCTAGAGCAATAAGCTAGGACGTTTTATGGGTATTACCTACTAACAAAAAGGTTTAAGAGATTTAAGTTGGGCAGTTGCTTTGTGGTTAAGGTGTATGTTCATGTCAAGAATTCTTGTTAAGTTGCAGAATTATTTTTTTATGAACTGTGAGAGCCCGTGCACAAAGGACTATTCACAACAAAGTAGTACACAATTAATAATCCTTAGTATATGTGGCTTGCCTTAGTGATAAATAATAGAAATATTTCAAAAACTATCAGTGCCTCATTTAAATTTCAGGATCATTTCAGCGAGTCCATGTGGAAGAAAAATCAACAAGCATTAGTAATCTAGTCATTAACGTAGTAGAATTGAGTGATGATGGATTCTACCAGTGCATATCTGGCAATGTGCAGGCAACACTAAAGGTAGACCTCAGAGGTAAGCTATTCAAGCAATTTGCATAAAGTACAAGGAGCAGTTGGCACAGTGGTAGTGTTTCGGTTTTCCAACCTCAAGGTGGGGTTCGAACCTTCACTGTGCAATTTGTTTGTGTCTTTGGGCAATGTCTTTTTCCACCCAGGAGCGTAAATGGGTACCTGGTTGAAATATACTGGAGTGGTTAAATATGTGGCACAAACTACCACACAATGCCTTGATACAATAAGCTTCTGTTCCATAGTTTTTATCATTTTTTATTGTTTTTTTTAATGTATGTGAGGGCCCCAAATGATCAGCTTTTCTGTATGTGTTACCCTCCTTGAATATGGCTTTAAATAAATAAATAAGTAAAATATAGATCCTTCCCCCTACGTTCAATAACAATACGGGACTACCTTTACCTTCTACATTTAAAGTACACTACAGAAAGAGCACTCAAATATTGTTTCGCATCTTCTCCCAGTATCTGGTTGCGGCAACGGTTGCTTTAATGGTGGTCAGTGTAATAACAGCGAGTGCATCTGTCCACCTGGCTTTGCTGGGTCGAGGTGTCAAATATCTGGTAAGTAATTGATAGAATATATCCGATATCAGTAACAGTATACAATAATAACTGTACATAGATTCTGACTATATTAAATACTTTTAATAAATGTATCTATGTTTATTCCAGAGTGCCGGTTCCCGTGTGAGAATGGAGGGCAGTGTGTGAATGCCATCTGTCGTTGCCGTGCAAGCTATGTCGGAATTTCTTGTCAAAGGAGAGGTAATGAATTTGTCAGAATGGCAAGCACAAGTTTTATTTGGCATTTACTACTTAGTGTACTTCTTTAAAAACCAAAATATTTCATTATTTTCAATGCTTTTTTACCTTATTTTTTTTCTCTATTCATTCATTGACTTTTTTTTGGTACAGTATTAATATTATTTTGTATCTTCTTTTTCATTTTTCCTTTTCTTCTGTAGTTTTTAAAATATTTTGCCTTCTGTAAGTTTTGTTTTGCCATATCAAGCAACTATAAATTTAATGTGAATATGAATTTTACAAATATGGATGATTGATTGTTTACTTCATTACTTGATTGATTGATTGATTGATCAATTATTGTGATTATTTAATTTCTAGTGGTCCATTGTCCCGAAACCTGCCAGAATGGTGGAACTTGCAGCTTTGGTCAGTGTTACTGTACTGCTGGTTATTTTGGTGAATTCTGTGAAATGATTGGTATGTTACTCATTATTAAGAATTATATCAATGTTGGTTGACATCATCAGACCATGATCATAATTATAACCATTCTTCTTAGCAATAATCAACATCAGTTATTAACAGTATCATCACCAATTGATCATCATCACAACCATCATTGTTGTCATCAATAATGGCTGTCTTATTTGTCCTCATCCTTGTCATCATAATTTCCATCATCATCATCATCATCATCATCATCATCATCATCACCACGTTATCATCATCATCATCATGGTGGTGATGATGATCATCATCATTATAATCACTATCATCACCTTCATTTTCTTAATCAATCCCATTGAACAATAGAATTTTTTATAATCACCAACTTGCCTCCACTTATCAAATCTTTGACTTTGCACTCTAAAGAGAGCGTTTGTCAGCCCAGCTGTGGAAATGGAGGAACATGCTTTAATGGAATTTGCATATGCCCACTTGGTTATGAAGGAGTCTACTGCCAGAATAAAGGTAAGGCGGAACAATTGAAATGAGTAAAAGACAAAATGATAAATAATTTTTTTTTTAAATAAAAGAATTTTATTAAATTGATATCATTTAAAAAAAAATTTCAGTTGAGAGTGTTGCCCAGCTTGTGATCTTCCCAGATGAACAACACAACCTTATTGAAGGGGTCAACACACTGATAAACTGTGAATCAGTCGGACCAGACGCACCTATGGATCCTTACTGGACAGGCCCATCTGGCAGGCTGCCCTCTAGAGAAAATGGTAGGTTTTATTTCCTGTCTACTTATTTCTTCATGTTAATTATATTTGTAAAACAATTCCTAGATGACAGTCAGAAAGAAGGAAAAATTACTGTGAACATGATTAAAGCATGATATGAGATTTTAATATAGGACCATATTTGTTTAATTTAGTAATTATTTATTTATTAGAATAAGAAATTTTATATTGATTTTTACAATTAAAAGGTTATTTTTGTCAGTAATTGTAATTTGGTGATTTACAGCTGGTGAAGACGACCGTGTGTACTCGGAACAACTGACTGATTTTGAAACAAACCTTGTCATAAATGGCTTCAGCAAAGCAGAAGTTGGTACATATACATGTAATGCAGGACCTCTGTCTAAGACCATTCGCATAGTGTCCCTTAGTAAGTACTGTACTATATGATTTAAGCAGTTTATAACTTCTTGTATTTACTACTTTTTAAAGATTTACTGTATATATGTTTATATTACAGTTAATCTTATTGTTATTTGTTGTTGTAATTTGTATTATTAAGATTATTTTGATTATTACTATTATTATACTATTTTTGTAATTTGTATTATAATTATATTATTGTTATTCATATTATTCTTGTTATCCTTATCGTTATTATTGCTATTCGTTATACTCTATATTGTAAATATATTTCATACTAAACCATTCGGCTGATTATTTGTTTTTATAAATAATAATAAAAATATTTTGTTATTCTCATTGTTATTATTATCTTTATCATCTTCATTAAATAATATATGAATTTATGATTGGCTTTTCTTCACATTAGATTTAACCATACAGCTGAAATTTTAATTCTACAGTAGCCTAAAAATTATTCCAGAAAATCTTGCTATTTATCAAACAATATTTAAATTCTTAGTCAAACAGTGTATCTTTTATCTTATTTTTTGTTTAGTTTTTGTTTTCTGTCTTAATTTGCATGGTGTAAACATTTACCAATATAGTCTGCTAGAGTTTAATGCTTAGTTGTACTGCATGTTGTAGTCTGTCATGTTATGATTGCTATTTCCCGTCACAATCGTAGGCCTCCTATGTACTAAGCAGTGTATTAACCACGGTGTTTGTGAGAATGGAGCTTGTAGCTGTCCTCCAGGCTACTTTGGTGAACTCTGTGAGCTTGCAGGTAATGTGTGCCAGATAATGTTGCAGACTTATTTTGTTTTTGTTTGTATTTCTTACAAGATAGAATACTAATGTTTTTATATAATGCTCATAGTAAAATAGTAGCTTATGATTGACCAAGCTTTTAAAATGAGTCTATTTAGTGAATACTTTAGGCAAGACTTCTCTTATACCTTGTTTCATGAACCTAATTTCGTCAGTAAGGTCATCGGAAGAGGGCGGAAAACGAACAAAAATAAAAATTTTTTATTTAGCAAATAGTTCTGCGAAAAACATCCAAACAAAGGAGAAAATAAAAATAAAATTGTTTGTGTGAATGTAAACAGTGTAGTAATGGGATGGTTAAATGCTTTAAATTTATATAATTTGGAAGGAGTGTACATATCTTATTTTAGGAGATTTTTTCATGGCGACGGTGCGCTAATTGGCCAAAAATAAAATTTTATTTTAATCCGAAAACCTCATTATTGGTGGGTGGTGTGTTCGCTAAAGAAGGTACTGTATAAAAAAGTCTTGCCTTGCCTGGATGAACGAGGATTGTTACGTAATGTGTTCATTACATAACTGCACTTTAATTCAATTTATTAGTTACACTTTCGGAAATTTAGGTGCTAGTCAGTTCATCTAGGTAAGTGCCCACTCATAGACTACCAACATCACTGCTGATTTGTATATTTTAGCAGGTGAGATCACAGAATACGTTTGTGGCTAACTGCTTTTGAAAGGTTTAGCAGGAATGCATTTATGCAGGATTTAACTGAATGCCTATGTAACTATAGCTTCTAAACATTTTATCACAACTATAATGATTTTGATGATAATCAGGAGTCTGATCATTTTAATAGAGAAGATGATGGTGTTGACAATTTTTATGTTGATAAAGAGAAAGATGATCATGATGACAATCATTCTCTTTTTCTTAAATGTAAATCGCTAAGTCTGAACACACCATAATAATAAGATATTATATTTTTCAGAGGATGGTGTTTGTAACCCACATTGTGAAAATGGTGCAACCTGTCAGCAGGGCATCTGTCTCTGCCCATTTGGATACACTGGAATTGCATGTGAACTAGGTTGGTATATTTGGTGTAATATTTGAAGATGATTTATCCATTCAGTATTAAGTGTTAATGATAATGACCTTAGGTTAGTCAAATATTTAAAATGACCAATGAAGTACCGAACACCAGCTTAATGACCACTTTCAATTAAGTCCAATTTTCTCCAGCTGTATTTGATTTATAAACCATTTAATTGTTTTAACTGAACTTGGCTGTGTCAAAAGTCACCGTGTACTATTCAAATAATGAATGTTTATTAGGGGGGATAGAATATCTCATGAGGTGATAGATTAAATCTTCTATTCAAAAGGCACAGCCAAGTAGAGTGAACATCCAATCTTTAATAATGCTTGCATTCTGATTGTGACATATGCAACAACAATAATAATAATAATAATAATAATAAGAAAGTATGTATTTTCAGAGCAATGCAATCCAGAATGCGAGAATAACAGTAAATGTATTAATGGAGTGTGCACCTGCCCACCAGGTTTCAGTGGACCATTTTGCGATGAAGGTAAATTAGTATGAATTGATTTCTTGAATATTTAATTGAATACACTGACAATACTCTCTCCAATCTAAACACCCCTAAAAGATAATAGAGTCATCCATGATCAACAGTGTTGAAAAGACATTTTTAAAATTACTTCAATGCAGTGAAAAACCTCTTCATTATAGAAATAAATAATCAGAATGAAAATAGTAGGTTGTGAGACCAAACTATTATTTTTCATGATGAAAAAATTAACAGTTTATGATGATATATTTTAAAAGATTTGTTTTATTGTATAAAGTGCTTGATTTTCTTTTTCTCATCAGACATCAATGAGTGTTTGATCAACTCTGAGATTTGTCCTGGTGAATGTGTCAACACTCTGGGTAGTTTCCATTGTGGCTGCACAGCAGGCTATGAGCAAGGACCTGATAATGTTTGTAGAGGTAAGATCCTGTGAGTAATTAGTTGAAAAGTTGGTGTGGCATAGAGGTATCTGGTTGGCATTTGGTTGAGAGTTGGCTGGCCAAAATTAGATACCCCAACTAGCAGTGTTAATGGGCTGTCAGGTGGTTTACCATAAATGGTCGAATAAGCGCCGCGGCACTTATAAAATTTTTGGCGGCTTCAGTATAAAGAGATGCTTGTGTCTTCATTGTGTTATTTATTCATTTTAACACTATACACAGTATTTAAAATACTGTTTCTTAAAGTGTTTCATTACACACAGGGCAATATATACCTTCAATTAAGCGCCGCTTAGCGAAAATAATCAGGATTGGTGCTGCGCTTATTCAAAAGCGGCGCTTATTCGAGCATTTACGGTATGGTATGTTTCAACCTTGTTTTAGATGAAAACAAATTGACATAAGTTACATGTTAAAAAGGCCTTTTCCAAGTGGTTCCAGAAGGGAAATGGGTTAAGTTTGGCTATTAAAAATTTCCTATCCTAATATTTGTAAACTATTGTAAACTTGGAGTTCATCAGCATTTTTGTTTTTTCTAAGTATTTATACCGAATAAATATAATAAAACAACTAATAAAAAAAATATTGTAGATTCTAAATCTAAATGTGGTTAATTTCAGATAAAGATGAGTGTGCTGGTGACCATGGATGCGACCAGATGTGTGTGAACACCATTGGCTCTTACTCTTGCTATTGTAAACCAGGTTATCTCATGCTGCTCAAGGACAATTCCTGTGTACCTCAAGGTATTAGCAATCAGTTTGGTTGCTGTTATTTTTTAGCCCCATATTCTTGAAGTTAGTTCTGGGCTAGTCAATCATGTATTCAAGTTAGTTCATGAATAATTTTAGTCATTAACAAATCATTCATGGACTACAGTTAATGCCTCTTATTTCTGAAGATGAAATAATAAAGTCTATTTTGTGAATACAGTACTTACCTGGATAAGTCGACTAAATGGATTATTATATTTGCTTGGATCTTATTGCAGGTCCAGTCCAATGCAGTGACATATAAATTTACTGCTCATGCTCAGTAGGACTGTCTTAGAACCAATATAGCTAACTGTGGTAGATATAATATGCAATTATAGTCAATTTCAGAGGACTAAATAGAAAATAGAGGCCAAAGGAGCCTTTATTTCCTGAAAAAATTGCCTGAAGCCCGCAGGGCTGAAGGCAATGTTTTGAATGTTTGGGTTTATCATGATAAATATGATAATATAGAAATTGTATATATTTGTTTTTCCTTTCAAGGATGCTTGTATGAAGGACAACTCTACAGACACAATGCTACGTGGGAAATGGATGCATGTACATCTTGTCACTGCAACTTAGGAAAAACGATTTGTGAAGAAAAACCATGCAAGCAAAATCAAGGTGAGTAATATATCAAAGAGAAAAAAGATGTGCAGTATAGATGCAATGGTTGAAACCTTCCTAATGAGATAAAAACTTGCATTATAAAAAAAGAAATACATTATGTTTACTCTAAAGCATGAAATATAAGAAGGGAGATAATAATGGTTAGTCTATTTCGTGAATGCTTACTCTGACTAATTTGCTTTGTTCCCAAAATGGATACAGAAGGAACATCAAAAGAATAAGGACATTTAGCTAAATGGAACATGGAACTAGTTTATTATATTATTAAAATTGTTGATCATCTTCTTCAGAATGTCATCAGAATGATTACACGTACCAACATGGTGAGACCTGGACTCCCGAAGTTGACACGTGCTCGGTATGCAGTTGCAATAGTAGTGTAGTACGCTGTGACCGTCAGGTTTGCCCTCTAACAACTTGTACCCATCCTGTGTCTGGACACTGCTGCCCAGAATGTCATGGTAAGCAACAATCTTTGTGAAGATCTTTGTTTCTTTGTTCCATTCTTTTTTTTGGGTTAGGAAATTACAACATTTTGTTTCTGTTTTACAGATTGTCTATTTGCCGGTAGCTTGATCCCCAATAAATCAGTGTTCACACCACCAGATGATGTGTGTAGCGAATGCTCCTGCAAGGTAATGCTTTCTCAAGTCTTATCAGGAAGATTAAGATTAAGAAATGTTGCCCGAATCTAATTGGACCTCATTTATAGATGATTTTGGCGAAATTTGAAATTTTCCGATAACCTGGCAACTACCTCAGGAGGACTTCCTGAGGCCTACACACTTCTCGTGCTGCATAGTTACCAGTGTGCGGGTGGTGGTCTATTTGACACTAGGTACCTGCTCAGGTTGCTAGGCCGCTGGAAGATTCCCAGTGAGTTGCGAGACTTTGACGCCGCTGTTTCAAAATAAACCCGATAAAGTGGTCTATACCTAAAAGAACAAAAAACAATGCAAATATCTATGCTATAATAATATCTTTTATAAGTTTTTTTTTGTGTGACAGATATCTGTGGTTTGGCCATATATAGGCATTATGAGGTCATATCATACCCATATGGCAAATCATAGATGTCATGTAAAATTTATAGTGTGGACATTGTTGAAGAGTAGAACTATTTACACCTATATACGCAATGTTTTTTTTTTACAAGCCTTTGCTTGAAAGCCTAGACTTGCCACAAGTCTCTAATTTATTGATTTTTCGTAGTATTAGCACTTTCTGGAAAGCACCACCAGTGTCAGTTTATGTTGAGAAACTTTTTTGATGCGAATTGGAAAAATCCAAGAAAAAGTATACTATGAAACGCCAAGCAAATAGGTAATATGGAATGCCATTGGTGCCAAAATCGATTTTTCCAGCTTTTTTACTGATTAAGACAAAGTTTAGGGACTGAACCCAGTCTATTGAAAGCCCAGTGCTTTACTACATCTGTTTAATGCTTTAACATTATTTTGAATATTGACTTAACATTGATTTATGCCCCAGGATGGTACTGTAGAATGCTCGGAAGTGATCTGTCCCAATGTAACATGTAGCAAACCAACTGAAGGAAAGTGCTGTCTTACATGTGAAGGTAAGCCAATTGAGGGTACCCCTGTCGAGATAATTTTCAAAGATTGATTTAAAGATAATTTAACATATTTATTTTTAGTGTATTGCTAATGTTAGTTTATTTGTATCTTTTGTATTTTCCTGTTTTCATTCTGATGTTGTGTTTACTTTTAGACAACTGCTTCATCAATAGCATTGAGTACAAGGATGGTGAAGTCTTTGATCCTGTTGATAAAAAGTGCTCTGTGTGCACATGCAATGTATGTATTCCATTTAAAGTTTGTCATTTTATTCAAATACCCTAATCATAATTGTCATTATTGTCATCATCATCATCATCATCATCATCATCATCATCATCATCATCAGCATCATCATCATCATCATCATCAGCATCAGCATCATAATCATCATCATCATCATCAGCATCATCATCATCATCATCATCATCATCATCAGCATCATCATCATCATCATCATCATCAGCATCATCATCATCATCATCAGCATCATCAGCATCATCATCATCATCATCATCATCATCAGCATCATCATCATCATCATCATCATCATCATCAGCATCATCATCATCATCAGCATCATCATCATCAGCATCATCATCATCATCATCATCATCATCGTCTATTTTGTGAATACTTACCTGGATAAACCGATAACTGCCAAAGTTTCCTTTGGAACTTACCTCTTGAACAAAAAAGAAAAGAAGTGTCCTTGCTTCGTGGTTTCTGCAGACAGAGCCGCATGATTTGTTGGTGATTTAATTATTATTGTCATCATAATCATCATCATTATCATCAGCTAGTTTGAAAATAATCAGTTTTCATTTGTCTGTGGTATTTTTCAAACCATTCTGATATCATACATTCTTGAAAATAAGACCACATTAATAGACTCATTGGCCACCCTGTTAAAATCTTGTAAGTCTTTAGTGCATGTTTAATAAATAGGAAACTGTTTTATTTCTTAACAGGAGGGAGTTATTCGGTGCAGTAGACGCACATGTCCAGATGTAACATGCGAGAATGGGCGTAAAGTGCATTTACCTGGCCGATGCTGTCCAGACTGTACAGATGTATTGCCTGGATGCTTGGACACTGAGGGCAGGCTTAAAACGTTTGGTACCACCTGGCAAGACGATGATCCATGCAGGACTTGTACCTGTATGGTAAGTTCTGTTGGTACCATTATTGTGTACACATTTCAATTGATTATGCTACATTCATACTTGCTGTCCCAACAGCAATTTGAAATGAGGACACTGAAATGAATGTTCTATTATTCTTTTTAGGGGTGTTCCATTTTGTTCACTCTTGATTTTTGTAATTATCTTTCAGAATGACACCAGTATTCAGTGTACAGAGCAGCAGTGCGATATAGATTGTGATAATCCTGTGTCAATAGAAGGCGAGTGCTGTCCTGACTGTAAAGGTATGTTTCCAAAATAATAATTTTTTTGTAAAAGCACACTTAATGCTAATGGCAGAATCAACAGCTTGAAATTAAAGCTATAATGAAATTCTACCAAGTACTTGCAAACACAAACAAAGATACAAACATCACATTCCCTTTATTTAAAATGTGTAAGAACTAATTCAGTAATTGTATAGATTAAACATTAAAGATTAACAGAAAAAAGTAACTTTCAGAATTGTTTTATAAAAGAAATGTTTACATGTTGATGCATTTTGTGATTTGAAATATGAACCTACTGACAATGTTACCGTGATTACTAACTATGGTTAGCCCTGATGACCTAGAGATTTTAGATTTTTGTATATGGCGGGATTAGGACTAAATAAATAATTACATGATATGAAATATATGATAGGTATGACAACTTCTCATTCACTTTTTCCATATATTTTAAAGGGTGTATGTATTATGGTCGTGGCTACCATACCGGCGACCAGTACCGCTCTGTCTATGAACATTGTGATCAGTGCATCTGTCTAGAAGGGGAATCTGTCTGTGAGCCGATCAGTTGTAATACTGTCTGCTCCCATCCATACCAACCATCAGGAGAATGTTGCCCTCTCTGTCAAGATTGTTCTTATAAGGGACAAGTGATTCCGGATGGATCTATATTCAATCCTACTCTTGATTCCTGCAGGACGTGTACTTGCAATGTGAGTTTACCTTTCCATATCTTCTTTCAGTTTTAATGCAAACTTACTGATGAAGACTTGAGCTTGGATCTTCTTATTTAGCAAAATGAGTAGCACATAATCCTCATTGGTAGAAATTATGTTTTAAAATGATCTAATAGTAGGGAGCGTTCAGTTAGCGTGACAATGCGACACTAGAACGGATTCACTCATGCATGACTGTCCTACATTCTCTACACCACATAGATTCAGGCTAATTGCTTCCTACAATCCATGTGACGAGAACTCAACGTTATGCAATTTAAAGCTTCCTAACAATTTGATACTGTAATACTGTATTATGATGTAGGAATGTAACATTTACTTTGTGTTTATACAGAAAGGAACGGTTACTTGCATGGAACGAGAACAGTGCCCAGTTTTGAAATGCCAAGTTACAACAACAGTCCCTGGTGAATGCTGCCCTCGTTGTGCTGGTAAGTTAATTTTGTAACATTTAGCGATTGTGTTCTATTTCCTATTAATGATATTAATGATATACACTATGCAGTATTTTTTTCAATTATTATTACTAATATTTTAAGTATTCTCTTTCCCAGAATCACATTGCATGAAAGAGGATGGACATGAAGTAGTTAGTGGAGAATCATGGATAACACCGGATGATCCCTGCACTGAATGTACATGTATTGTAAGTAGCATCCTTCCTTCTGCAAAATTTGAAGTTAGAATTAATCTATTAACTATATTCCAGACTCATGGTCCATATCAGGCATACATATATAAACATAAATTAAGATTGGAATGACAAAAGGTTGTAAGGAAAACTTAAAATTTTAAAAGTTAAAACTTGCATTAATGTAAAAGATATTCCATTTTTTGATTTGGATAGATTTAGATACCAGTTTGTTTTCCCAAGCATTAATGTGCAAAATGGGAAAGTAAATAAATAGAATTGTTGAATTATTAATTTAAAATAGCATTGTAAATGGTTTAATATTTACTGATGTTTTAATGACTAAACTAGATTCCGAAATACTGGTGCAGTTTATGAGCTCTGCTGTTGTTGATATTATTGTTGTGATTACAAAAATTCTTACTACCATTAATTATTTTTTTGATTCTCTCATTAACAGGATACCATAATTAACTGTCTACCTATCTTCTGCCGACAACCATCCTGTTCTAATGGTGTGAAGGTCGAGGGTCGGTGTTGTCCTGATTGTACCAAGTGTATGTATGAGAATATGATGTATGATGACAATGAAGTCTTTGTTCCTGCATCAGATCCGTGTGCTCATTGTCGCTGCCGGGTGAGAATAACTGCCAAACATTTGTTAACTTATTTAATTTTGAATCAAGATTTATTGGTCCTTATAGAAACTTTCTACAAGCACAATCGTGTAGATTAAAACAAATATACTAACAGTAAAACATACTAAAGTACAATTTATCAAATAAATATGAAATAGTAAGTAAATTAGATAAACTCACAATCAATTCGTATTAATACAAGAGATGCATGCTAACATAAACAAATAAAATGATGTTCGGTTCTAAAACATAACAAATCAAACCATAAAATTAAGATGTTTTACTGTATTTCATTTTACAACCTAAATTTTCTGTCATACACAGTGGTGGCACTGATGGGTGGGCTGAGAGTCGGTAAGATTCCAACCTGTCAAAAAGGCCAAAGGTTTCTCCCCTTGATCAGGACTTTTTAGACCAAATATTAACTACTTTGTGTTTGTAGTTACAAACCCCACAAAACTTAAAAATGGCAGAAAATAGTAAAAGTTCTTTATAGACTCTGCGGCCCATGTCTTCCACTCGAAATTTTTAGACCCTGTTAGACAGCTTTATCCCCTTTCTAGAGCCTCCTCATTCTATGATTGTTTTATTTATTTTTTTTAATTATAGGATGGCAACGTTGAATGTAGAGCACAAACATGCCCTGAGATTAGCTGCTCAGTTACTGTTCAACCTCCTGGACAATGCTGCCACCAGTGCCCGATATGTACAGATACTGGAGGAAATGAATACACACATGGACAAACATGGATTAAGACTGATGAACCCTGTACAACCTGCATGTGCATTGTAAGATTCATTCTCTTTATTTCTACTCATTTCACATATATACTGTAGTTACTATTGTCATAGTTTAAGTCCATTTTATAACTATTGCACCATTGACAGAGTTCCTGGTAAGAGTCTTCGAAAATTATTTTTTGGATTTCATGTTTGGCTGAAATAAAAGTAAATATCTTTATGATCTTTTAGGATGGAAAAACAGTATGCACAGAACAGCAGTGTCCATTCCAATGTGGCAATGCCTTGCCATCTGATGGTCAGTGTTGTCCAGTTTGTGATGGTGAGTTAAGTGACATTTTTAAATTAAATGAACACCCTAACCCAGAATATAGAGAACACATATATGAAGCTACCAAAGAAAGTGTTATCGCTTAATCTAGCTACCTAGATTTTAAGAAAACAAACTGGGATTTTATTGGACTTATGCGACCTGAATTTAACAATGAAATGATGAACATCAGAATAGTAGCAAATACTTTTGACATAGTTTTTACTTCTCTGAAGACGCAGCCAAGTCCATTTTCAAAGCATGCATGTTCCGAGGCCTGGCACAAAAATGGACAATAATTTGGCTTGTTTGTGCTGTATACAGTGTAGTGAGGCATCTCACGGTGTGTTGTCATCGAACTTTTTTTTTTTCAATTCCTATAATTCTCTTCTTTATTCCTTCCCTTTTTTCCAGGATGTGATTATGAGGGTGTTACTTATCAAGAGAACGTCATTTTCAAGCCCAACAACACAGACTGTATGGAGTGCCTGTGTCGTGATGGTAGTATGGAGTGCCTTCCTATTGTCTGTCCTGCTTTGACTTGTTCTTCAGAGGAAGTGATCATTGAGCCTGCATCATGTTGCCCAATGTGTCCAGGTAAAGTATGGCTCATGCATGTACCCATAATGACCACAACTTTTATCTCTATTAATTATTGTTATCATCAATGCAATTGATATATAGTTATGTATACTGTAGTTATTTCTTATAGTGCTATACTGTATAATGACAATAGTCATCAGTATATTCATATAACAGTTGTTTTTATGATGAAATAAGGATGTTTTACATGCAAATTGTTGTACTGTGTAGAATCCCTATCCTTGGAAACAACCGAGTGTGAAGAGAATGGAATCTTTTACCAGAATGGACAAATATTTCAGCAGGATGTGTGCACAACTTGTTCATGTGCTGTAAGTATACTAAAAAAGAAATCAGCCATTTTGGTTGCAGTGCTTGAATGTCAGACATCATCGTCATCACCATCATCATTCTGCAGATGATAGTAGTTATGGTCATGTATATAATGGTGGTGATGTTGATAATAGTGATGATGATGACTGAGTTGATGATGATAATGTTGATGATAGGCGATGATGATGATTTATTTGAACCAATTATTAGACAAGTTGAACCTTTTAGATAAGCCCATAAGATCAGAGCCGTGTGCTTTAAGAGAAATATATATTTTTGTTTTTCTTTATTCATTTTACTAGGTAATCTATTTCGAATAAATTTACTGTTCTCTCACAGAGCCCAATACAAAAATAATCAATAAAATAAAATTAATGTATAAATAAATATCAATGAATATATAAATAAATATATGAATGTAATTTAATTAATCGAAAATTTACAGAGAGGTAGTTTGAGATGTGAAACTCAAGAATGCACAGATCTTGATTGTCCAGTTGAACACCAGATGAGCTTACCTGACCAGTGCTGTCCAAGTTGTGAATTAACAAGCTGTATATTTG
>NW_022737223.1:186486-195397 GCF_011630105.1 Anneissia japonica | reverse complement strand
GGGGGGGGGGGGGGGAGGTTATTTTGGTATATTATTTAGAATTTATTGAAAATGTTTCCTTGCCATATAAATAATAGATTTTGAATATTTGATATACATTTACTGTAAATTACTAAAAAGAAAAAAAAACCATATAACTTAGTAAAAATACACATAGTGTTGATTAAATAGTAATGTATAGTATGCCATCTTGTAGATTAAGTTGCACATATGATGTCAAAGGTCAATACATACAATCATACAAGCAATCATACAGCCTGAGTTACTGTTTATGTTTTATACAGTTATTGATGTTTACAGTAATCATCTACTGTTAAAATAATGCTTTATAAAAATGCAGGCAAGAGTATAAGCTGACCTTCAACATACTCATACCAATTTCAACCAACAAGATTGCTTTAGTGTGTTATATTTATTTGCTTTTGTGTTCTTTAATATATCTTTCTTGTGAATTTCAGCAAGGTAACATGACTTGTACCAGGACTCCGTGTACAGTACCAGGATGTGACGTTGAGGAACAATACACGTTAGAAGGAGAGTGCTGCCCAAGATGTCTTGGTAAAAATCATTCTTAAATTATTCTTCTTGCCGAGATCAGAAGCTTACCTGTCTATTTCGTGAATACTTACCTGGATAAACCGACTAATTGCCATTGTTCCCAAACGGAACACCCCTTCGAAATAAATGGAACAGTCCGACCCAGGGCGCCACGTACGAACCGTCTCCCTAACAAACGTCCTCATTCCCTAGAGATCCAAAGATCACGGAGAGGGTAGGAAGGGAGGGAAGGTTATCCAGGTAAGTATCTCACTCATAGACTACCAACATCACGATTGATTTGTGTAATTTAATCTATTATATTGTCTAACATTGTGCATACCTTTCTCCAGCTTGGCTGAAGGTCTGCAGTGGGTTTTTACGCTTACTTTGACTGTGTGTTTTTTTTTTCAGATGGAACATGTTCATATGCTAGTAGATTCTATGCACCGGATGCAGTATGGCAGACTGGTTGTGAACAATGTGTGTGTACAGATGGCGCTGTTAACTGTACATTATCACCATGTCCTTTAGTCGTTTGCCCAGAAGTAAGTTGAATTCTACATTATTAAGTCGAACTCTACATTATTACAACACTTAGTAAGTGGTCAGTGGTGAAATAAAGTGAACTTTATATTATTAAAATTTCCAGAAATTACTTCAAAAATAAGTCAAATACAGTCAACAATAAATTATTGCTATACCTGTACATTAATTTCTCAATGGTTTGGAACTTGGTTACAGTAAGCTCTACATTATTAATATGCCCATTAATTAGTTGCCTGTTATAGCAAGTTAAATAATGTTAACTCTATTCATCATCTCAGATATTGTTTCCTTTTCTAACATCTTTCTTTCTCTGCTTTTGCGTAATTTTCAGGATGAAGAGCTAGTGTTACCAGAGGGAGGATGTTGTCATCAGTGTGCACCCAGTAAGTATCATGCTTTACGAACAATTATATACCATACCATTAATCACACTCGCACATCCTTATGAACATACCATGCAAATGGCCTATCATTTCAAAATAAATTTAGTAATGGAAATTACAGTGCTGTCAGCCAAAATGTTGGGGGAGCATGTAGACACTCAGATATTTAAAACTCCGATTTGAAATTAAATAATTAATATTATTTTATTCAATTTATTAATTTTTTTTAAATACTATCGTTATGCACATATACATATGTAACACAGCACTGTAAAGGCAATCTCAATAGACCAATCAGTGGTTCCAAAATGTCTTTCAATCCTGTATTACATCATCATGCCCATATATGGGCACATCACACAAGTTTGTCGCATACAATTTGATAGTGTAGACCGAGCTTATGTTATCTTTATGTACATTGATCAGAGATGAAAGTATCTTAAGACTCATATATGAGTTCAGCTCTTTAAAATCCATCAAAATTGCTACCGCTATGTGATGAAAATGTATCATTTGAATGAGATGTATGTTCTCGCTTATTAAACTACATTAATTTGAAACTCTTGTTTTTATCCAGAAATCGCTACCTGCACTGTGTTTGGTGACCCCCACTATAGAACATTCGACGGCCGATTCCTCACTTTCCAAGGCACCTGTACATACACCCTCGCCAAAGACTGTGTAGATAATACTTTTGAGGTGATAGTACAAAATCATGGTAAAGGAACGTATGCAGTGTCGAGAACCCAGCTGGTCTCGTTCCATCTGTTTAACAAGACGGTTGATTTACTCCCCGATATGGAAGTGCGGCTAGATAAGAATGTCATTACTTTACCCTATGTGGAAGATTCATTTTTCAGTATTCAAAAAATAGGTAAGAATGAATATAATAAGTAAAATTTATTTTTAAAATTTCGTATATTGAATTATTTATCAAAAGCATATTGTATTTAGTCGTCAATAATACATGGTTCAAAATGTTTGTATATCGCCTACAAATTGTTAGTGAATAAAAATAAACAAAAAGTAAACCTTCAAATATATAGATAATGTAACTTGTTATTATATAAAAAGGAAATTTCCGTAATAGGGACCCAGCCTAAAAATAGACCCGAACATAATTTGTTATTTTTTTATCGTAGGAGTAGCAATGGAACGTTAATGTCGACAGCATCCGATTATGGTAACACATTCCTTGTCGGGGAATTCCCAGAATGTTCTTGTCGTGAAGGCAACGAGTTGGAGCCATGCATCAAAGCTGGAGGTGACCTGGAGGTCAGAGCTCGTACTCAGTGCAGTATTTTAAAGGTTTGTGGAATATTGAAAATAAAAATTAGCATATTCACTTGGTGAGTCTGGGTAAAAATTTGATGTTATGTGTGAGTTGGTGCGAGGTACAGGTACAGTATGCCTATATACTGTAAGTGTGGATAGGTTAAGGTGTTTTGGATTGGTGTTTTTTCTGTGTTTAGTTACGTTTTGGTAAAGTGTTTTGGAAAGTGTGTTGTTTGGGTGTAGTGTAAGTACCATGGGGTGGATTTGGTGGTCCTTTGTTTTTTTAATTTTACTTGAATGCAATTTATAAATTTCCATGTGTATTGATTATTCTTCTTTAATTGTTCCAAGCTAGAAATAATTAAAAAAAATTATATTCAAGTAATTTAAATTGTTTTAAAATCTTCTAATACTTAAATCTGCATGATGTAACACATTATTTATACATTTTTTTTTTCATTTACAGGGTGATGTATTCAAACCAGCCCATGTAATTGTAGATCCAAATCCATACTTCAGTGCTTGCCTGTACGATGTATGTGCTTGTCCCGCAAACGAGAAATGTCTGTGTGATATTTTAGGCATGTACGCACACGAGGCACGCAAGAAGGGTGTTGTGATAAACTGGAGGTCTACTGATTTGTGTAGTAAGTATTTTGTAATTTTTTTTTTTTGGTATAGTTTTGACAAATCAAAAGATGAAGATATTAGAAAAAGTAGTGAATAAGGCATCCCCCCCCCTTTTTTTTTTGTTATTTTCTTTCGCTTCACAAAAATGATCACCACATCACACTAGCAGGGGTAGGAGGCTTAAGCTCCTCTTACAAGCTAAGCAACCCATCAGCCATGACTCTTCGAACAAAATAAGAAAAACACATATTTTTTTTATTTTATTTTTAGCAATTCTTTATTTAGTTGGGGGTTATTTTCAACAATTTTATAGGAAGATTCAGCAAATTTGGTTTATTGATGTCAGTAATATTATAAAATCTACTGATATTAATAGTCTGTTGAGATTAATAATGTTAGTAATTGCTAATGAGCCAATTATTATTCTTCATTCACAGCAATTTCTTGCCCCGAGGGCATGATTTACGATGAGTGTACATCACCATGCCAAGCAACTTGTGAAAACCAAAGTAACACAGACCAATGTATACATACAAAATGCGTTCCTGGGTGTGTTTGTTCGGCAGGAATGGTACTTCATAACTCCAATTGCATTAGTAAACATGATTGTCCTGTAATTTAAATGTAATTTTTTACCATTTCCCCGTCCTTATTGTACACAATTTCACCTATTTCTGGTAAACATTCAGTCTTTGTACATTGGAGAATATTTGTAAGGTTTTGGAATTTAGGAGTGTTAATAAAATCTATTGAATTCTTAGAATTGTATAATAGTAGTTAATAATGATATTTCTTTCTTATACAGTTGGTATATTTTAAGCCATTTAAAATTTAAATGTATTTATTTGAGAAAAAAGATGGTTTTATAAAATGTTTGGGAAGAAGCCTATAGTGAAACAATGCTATAATCAATTATGATAATATATTTTTGGAAATATAAAGCAAAGTTAATATTAGCAGTCTACTTTTTTTTTTTCGCATGAATAAAAATGAGAACCCTTGTTGTAAGGGCTGCCATATTGAAATCATCAATATTATTACAGTAATATTAATATTAATATCATTTATTGTTTGTTTGGGTAAAGAATAACATCCCTTGCTGTAAGGGATATGCTATTGAAATCATCAATATTATTAAAATATTATTATTATTATTAATGTTATTAATAATATTATTGAATTAGTAAATACATAATGAATAGGTTTTGATGACCTGAATTGTGAAATAATTAATTTCTAATAATTTTTATTGCCAGATCTTAGCATTAATCACAGAAGAAATAACCGAAAAAGTTTTAATGTTAAGTGATTCATTTGCATCATTTCGAACACAGGGATATTGATGTATAAAATAATAATTATGATATTCAGATAATTATTGTTCACAGTTGTGGAGCTATAGAGGGCGGTAAACTATCTGAAATTGATTAAAGTGTAATCATAATAAACACAAAGTGTTGAGTTTAATTCATTATAAAATGTGAAATTTCTTGGTTGTAGTGCTGTCTTGTGTGCGCGTTGATGCAACAGTAATCATTCCTTTGGTGGATGAACAGATGTGCGGAATTGAATATATTGGGTTATGGGAAAGGAAAATGAAAGTGGAAAGATAATGAAAGAAGAGGACATAAGGAAAGGAAAAGTGGAGGAATATTTTGAAATCGAAGAAATGAAAAAATAGAAATTGACATGCTAGCATGCATTATTTATTCAAAACAGTATATATGTGTAAGTTATACTATATATAGGCCTAAATCGTAAAAAGCCAACAAAACAACTCTTGATATATAATTTTAAATTTAATATACAGAACTATTAAACTCAGGAAAAGATAAGGTGGAACACCTTGAAACAAGTTATATATAGACCTAAATCGTAAAAAGCCAACAAAACAACTTTTGATATATAATTTTAAATTTAATATACAGAACTATTAAACTCATGAAAAGATAAGGTGGAACACCTTGAAACAAAAATTACAGAGCCAATCATATTGAAATTATTTGCACTGTTCATGTCAATGCTCACCACTTCTAATCCTCCCCTATATTTTCTGAATAAAGAGAGAGAAGTATTCTTTCCAATTCAACATATAGAATACATACGAAACAAATTTTGGACGAATCCCAGTTTAATGTACGATATAAAATCATGTACGCCGTAATTGAGGTGTTCTACTGTTCTGTCCGGCCCAATTGAAAGTCGTGAATATCCAGGGGCGGATCCAAGATTTAAAAGAGGGGGTTTCAAAATGTTTACAAAAAACGCCAAAATGAAAGGGGGTCCTCCCCCGGGAAAATGTTGATTCCTAGATGGCCGGAAATGAGTTTGCCGACTTCTGAGGAGTCTTTTAATGACCATTAGGTTCTTCAAAATTCAAGGTTTTCCCCCTCTTGAAAAAAGGTCAGGTAATTGTTTCTCATTCTTTAGGCCCTATTATTGTATTCCAACAACATTGAGTAGATATGTAGTCTTTAGGCCTGAAGAACACACTTTCGTACATAAATTATTACGACGGCGAACCAAAAACAGTGTGTATGATTTATTTAATTGAAAACTGGGCTTCTGATCTTCCAACCTATGCCTATGATTAGCATGCGTTTTGTAAGCCAGGACCCAGTTGTATTTTGTTACGTTTCTTCACAGAGGAGTCGTCCGATCCCCTTGAACCCCCTGGATCCGCCACTGATATCTGCCTCCTAATAATGACCCTGTTATATCTTTAAAAAAATAATACAAGTTCCCTGGCACAATACATAATATATATACAGTATATGTTTATAATTCAAAAACATCGATACAAAGATATCGTGCATTTGATTTGATCAAATATTCATTTTTTAAATTGTTTATAGGCCTATAAGTTTGTTTACAAGAAGAAAATATTTTCCTCGTCAATAAACAGATTACGTAAGAAATACAGTTCTTATATTCTTATCATTATAACCTAGAGTGGTCTTGGTTGAAAGTTGAAGACTTTCGGAGTAAAACGTCTGTAAAAGCTAAATAGCTTTAATCTGCCGTATTTGTATTAAGTATAGTACATTCTCGACTGTCTTAATGTTTGTCATTTTGTCTGACTTTTTCGGGGGGTTGGATTTGTACGCACCCCAGGCTCGATATACGGGCCTGCGTTATCAGTACTAAAATTACTATAAATTCGAGTAACTTTGTAATGTATGGGCTTGAAATAAAGTTAAAATATATGTACACGTTGTACAAATTGAAATTAACATACAAAGACATAATATTAATAGGCCTACTCTATCATTCACATAAATTCCAGGAGAGGAGGCATACGAGTAAATACTTCTTTTTCACTTAATAAGGTAAGCATAATAAAGTAATACTGTATTGTACGTTCATTCTCTTATGTAGTATAATATCCCATAACATCAGAACCAGGGGACACAACTTGAAACTATATCGTCCCAAGAAGATGTAGAACTGATTTTTCTAAAGCCTTGTCTAAACTATCATTTTTATACATTTGTACATTTTTTGTCACATATCAAATTGTATAAAAATAAGTTTATCGTGTTCAACTTTTAAGCTTTGTCTACACCTATCAAATTTTATGTGACAAAAAAAAGTGATGTGCCCATATATGGGTACGAGTTCAAAATTCTATGTTCCATAAAATTTTGTGACGATTTTTTTGATGAAATTTGATAGTGTAGACAAAGCTTAGACACAAAAAGCTGTTTGATGAAAAATTTGGGAATGGTTAATGAGATCAAGATTTTTGAATATTTAAAAACTGGGGGAAAAGATAGGGGAAAAAATGGTGGTACGCTCCTTTTCTTCACGGGAAAGCAAATCAGTTCTACCATAGAAGTAGAAATACATAAATAACTACAAAAAAAAAAAGAGTAATAGTAGAGGGCGGCATTTACTCACCCGAATTTTTTAGGTGTTGACTTGGCTGTCGCCTTTGGAGCTCAGGTATTCGATGATGATGAATAGGTGAGTCACTCATTGTGGGCTGGGTAGTTATTTGCATTATTACTGTATGCCAGCATAAGTCAATGATCTGTTCGACTGGTATGTTGATAAATTGCAATAGTAGTTATTGTTCATTAGGCCTGTAGCCTGGTCCTCGTTTTCTAGGCCCAATCATTGGACAAACAACGTGTGCACAGCAGGCAGGTGGTAGCAGCAGCATCTTCCTGGTTGTTCCAGCCTCCTCCTAGCCAAGCTACACCAAGCCGTACTGCCAGTGCTACATCAGTTGTGGTTTGCGTAGGTCTAATCTACTTGTCTTATGTGGTAATGCATGTAGTCGTCGGCCTAAATTGAAGGTGAGATAGATTTGAGCCAAAAAGTTATTGTTTTTACTTGAAAAATGATAATAAATAATGTTGATGCCAATTTATTAACAGATGCACAAATAAGGGCACATAAAGAAAAATATTATATTAGATTCTCACTCTTTAAAAAAAAAATATTGATGAGGGAGGGACTGTTTTTGTTTGACTAGGCCTAGTAATAGTAAATATTGGGTAAAAAGTGGTTTAATTTTATAGTTTTTTTTTAAAGAAAATGTATTTGAAGTCACAAAATTGCACTGTTATTTTTAAGCTGTTGAAATAATTGATGCAGCAAAAAAACCCCTTTTTTTTATTCCCGCATCAATATTTCCAAAATGTTTGACACGGGCGGGAGTGATAATCGAATAAATTTTTCTATTTGCCCTTAAAATGTTCCATATTCTTTGATACCTTTGGAAAAGTCTATAAAATAAAAGCAATATTCTGAATTGATTTGAAATGTTTGTCCTTTTAAATGAGAATATACTCCTATTCCTAAATAATATTTTTAATTAGGCCTACTGTATTTTTTTCAAAACTTTTTAGGTCTAATTCCAATTTTCATTATTCTGTTTTTTGCAGGCCATTCATTCATTATTACATTTGTCAACTATCCTTGTGAGCAACAAATGTGTTGCTAGAAGACACTGAAAAACTACTGAAGTACTGAAATAAATTAAATCAGAATGCCGGTTGCAAAAGCTGTATTCTACCCGACGCTATTTTACAATGTGTTAATGAGCAAAGTGTCGTCACGTAGGTGGTTCGATCGGATAACAGAAAATGTAATACTGGGAGCATTGCCATTTCGCAGTGATGCTCAAAAGGTAAGGCAGGCTAGGACTGGTGTAAAGTCAGACACACGCTACATTGGTTTGGATGTTGTCAAAGAGTATAGAACTGCAAAAATTCCGACTACCTGATTTTGCATGCACGCATTGAAGCGAAAAAGATTTATCCTAAGCGATTGGATAGGGGGCGCCCTATTAGAATTCAGATAGAACTCAAAATTTGAATGCGTCCTATAGACGTTCGATACAAACACATTTTGAAGGATTGCGTTTAAACGAAACCTCAAAATTTGGACCTCTTGCAGTTTTATATACTCTGACGACGCTTGATGATGTGACACAGTCTTCTGATTGGCAGTTGCAGTCCGAGCAGAACATTATAACGATCCATTGTGTGCTCCTTGTCCTGTTGTGTTCTTTATGCGTGCCTGGCTTA
>NW_022737223.1:175594-185414 GCF_011630105.1 Anneissia japonica | reverse complement strand
TAAAAAGTGGTTTAATTTTATAGTTTTTTTTAAAGAAAATGTATTTGAAGTCACAAAATTGCATTGTTATTTTTAAGCTGTTGAAGTAATTGAAATTAAAGCAATAAAATATAAAAGCTATAAAATAAAAGCAATATTCTGAATTGATTTGAAATGTTTGTCCTTTTAAATGAGAATATACACCTATTCCTAAATAATGTTTTTAATTAGGCCTACTGTATTTTTTTTCAAAACTTTTTAGGTCTAATTCCAATTTTCATTATTCTGTTTTTTGCAGGCCATTCATTCATTACTACATTTGTCAACTATCCTTGTGAGCAACAAATGTGTTGCTAAAGAAGACACTGAAAAACTACTGAAGTACTGAAATAAATTAAATCAGAATGCCAGTTGCAAAAGCTGTATTCTACCCGACGCTATTTTACAATGTGTTAATGAGCAAAGTGTCATCACGAAGATGGTTCGATCGGATAACAGAAAATGTAATACTGGGAGCATTGCCATTTCGCAGTGATGCCCAAAAGGTAAGGCAGGCTAGGACTGGTGTAAAGTCAGACACACGCTACATTGGTTTGGACGTTGTCAAAGAGTATAGAACTGCAAAAATTCAGACTACCTGATTTTGCATGCACGCATTAAAGCGAAAAAAATGTATCCTAAGCGATTGGATAGGGGCGCCCTATTAGAATTCAGATAGAACTCAAAATTTGAATGCGTCCTATAGACGTTCGATACAAACGCATTTTGAAGGATTGCGTTTAAACGAAACCTCAAAATTTGGACCTCTTGCAATTTTATATACTCTGACGACGTGTGACAACTTAACTCTTTTGCTACGGCGAGCCGCTTACAGCGGCGCAAATAAAATATGCAGTTTGAGCGGAAAGCCGCTGACAGCGGCTTGTTGACGTCACTGTAAACAAATGAGGATATCCTGGGGATATCCCCATGACGTTTGGATATATTATATTGAACAACAATCTGCATGACCTTTGACCTTATTTTGAGCCATTGAGGGCGGCTCTCCGTCTGAATAAAGGCTGAAACAGGCTTCAAGCAGGCATTGTTGTATTGAGTAACATTTCAATGGCTGCGCTTGGGAGACGTAATTTAACTGCAGAAGAAGTGCTTCGCAGACTTGCACAGTGGGATGTCAATGATGATGATACCCAGAGTGATAGTGATTGTTCAAATACTGCAATCACAAGATGATGGATATTAGCGATGATGATAGTGTAGGCCTAGCTAGGCCTAGTCATGATAGTGATGATAGTGAAAGTGTGCATAACACTAGCACCAACGACAGTGACAGTGACAACTTTCTTATAATTAGACAGAGAAGGTCTCAAGGATAAAGAATATATATACTTTTGTATATTTTTGAACGCTTTTTCTATATATCTCCTATTTTCCCCAAAATTTTATTCCGTCCAGATATGGGAAATATGGAATAGGAAATTACGTAGTGAAAGAGTTCAGTCTCTGCTCCCTTGGAGCGCTTGATGATGTGACACAGTCTTCTGATTGGCAGTTGCAGTCTGAGCAGAATATTATAACAATCCATTGTGCGCTCCTTGTCCTGTTGTGTTCTTTATGCGTGCCTGGCTTAAGCACATGATACCAAACAGCTTTGTTAACCTAATTAAATTTATTCATTTTATTTGTTATGGAATGGTTATAGGTATGATAATCATAATGTAAAATATAATGTAATGTATTTCGGGGTGTGGACTAGCTCGTACAGTAACTTTCTTCTCCCCTTAGGGTCTCTTCATGTCTGAGGTACCCGGTTAATTGGTACCAGCTACTCTCGTCTGTCCACAGCACGGGCTGAATGGACAAGTACACCAGGGTACCCCCTATTCTTGAAAGATGTACTGGGTTCTTTAAAGTGCACATGAGCCAAATTATGTGCAATGGGCCTACGGTTTATAGTCCTTCTCCGAGAAGACTTGTTCCACCACCAGAACCATAGTGTGCCGTTCGAACCAGTACCGATATGATAGCTGTACATTGCAGTGCCCCTGCCTTAACCGCTCGGCCATCCAACTCGCCGTGATAATAGTAGTTCACCATGTGGCATATGTGTCAAAGACAAGCCAAGCCAGTCACTCGTCGCAAATCGTGTTTCAGAGAAAATGGCCAAAACATGCTGGAATGTCAAATTTAAAAAAATCTATTTTATTGCACTAAACTAATCTTTACATATCTATACATCATTCTATGCTGTTATTTTCCCCAATTTCAATGTTAAAACAACACTTTTTAAGGATTTGTTGATAGTTTCTGCATGAGAAATGCCTGAAATCATGAACTTTGAAGGCTGATTTCTCATATACTGTTCTTTAAACAGCTGTATGTTTCAACGCTTGTAACTTCATAAGGAAATGTTCGATTTGAATGATTTTTTTACCATTTTATAGCTATTATTTTCCTCTCTAACACTGTATTAATAACTCAAAATTGATTTTTGCAACGTGTGATTGGTATGGCTTGTCTTTGCCACATATGGTTTGATATGGTTTGTGTTACTATTTGATACACAACCTGTTTGATTTGTATAATTAAATAATATATGCAATAGGCATTAACATGATGTGTTTCAATGATGTTATTCCATGTTATTTTCTATCTACTGCATTTTTTTGCTCATCCTGTTGTTGCTAATGAGATGTTATGTCAATCCGTGGGCATGGTAATTGTATTGTCCTGAAATATACTGAGAGAGAGTAAGTACATTGTTTGTAGTGGGATGTCAGTCTTGCAAAGCCTGGTGAAAAGTATTTCCCATTCTACAGCAATTCTTTCTTTGATGGCAGTAACAATGCTGAATCTGCAAATTTGCCCTTTTTACTTTTTACAGTATTTATTTATTTTGTTGTTGTTGCAAAGTGTTTCAAGGCTGTCAACATTAGGTGGTAAATCTTGAATAAGTATTATTTACTATTCAGTCCTTTATTCCATTTTTTGCACATTTGTCATGTATTTTACTTCCCTAAGCTATTGATATTTTTTCATTAGAAGATAGAAACTCTAGCTAGTATCCTACCTATGTTACCTATTAGCTGAGGTTCATGGTCAACCTGTTAAGTCAAGTGGTTCTAATTGTATGTCCTACAGCACAAATTCAGCACGGTATCTTAATTAACGGCAAATTATATGAGCTATCTTGCATACCAATAAACTGAAGCCCTTCATTATTTGTGATTTCAAGTGTTGATGCGGTACACATTAAAAAGCACCGATTACAAGTGAAGGATCAAGTTATTTGGACAGAACTAGACCATGTTGTTTTAGGGAACCTCGCATAAAGGCATCTATTGAAATCATTGTGTGCTTAGGTATTCTTTTGGGCAGACATGCAGAGCTTTTTTATATTGTAGGGACACTCCTTTATTTGTGCCCATTGATGCAACACGTCAGGAAGTATAGGTAGCAAGAAACACAGGCAGTGGTACTGTAGTGCATAAACATTATTTTTTTCCCATTGTGGTGTTCCATTTTGACTAAATGACATATTGATATCAAGTGCATACTTTACACTAGTGTTGTCAAATACATTAAAAGCATAATACTATCACAGTACCTGCTGAAAATAGTAAATAGTGTGTTTTTTAATCCCTTTGCTATTTATATAGATCAATAATAAGCAAATTTACATAGTAAATTGAATTGTGTAGGAATACAATAGTATTGTGTATGAATAGAAAATTAATTTTGATAATTATTGGGGAGTGAATAGAGGGTGGGGGTGCGAATGTGGGGACCGCTATGTTTTTGTTTTCTCGACTCCCGAAAATAACCTCTGAGGCGTTTTGGTGATCAATTATTTCTTTTTCTTTATTTTTTTCTTCTTTTTTTTTTACTACCGAGCTTAAGAATATGATACAGTATCATCACTACCTCGCTTTTGGTCTGCCTCATCATTTTCCAGCCCTTGGTTGGCTGCCATCATTCATCATTCATCATTCTCTTTGTCCACATTCCATTGTAATTTAATATTTTGCTGCTGCTTATCCAATATTTTGCATGTTGCTTTTAATTAAGCCTACTGTACATGCTTAGTAAATCCCTGGATTTCATGGTTCAACTGATTACTTGGAGTAATCCCCATGATAATAATTCCTCTTGTAATATAGGTTGATATGAAACTCAATTGTTATAGTATACATCTTTCCAATTCTTAATTCCTGTGCTGTGTTTAGTTATAGATCCCTAACAGTATGGCATTGTAGTCAATGAGTTTCAAAAGAGTTGATATAAATTGTACCATTCATTTTTGTGTATATTGAACTATGAAAACTGCAAGGGATTTTCCTTAATATTATTGTATGGAATTACTTAAGCCAACAACCCACAGCACTTAATACATTGGAATTATAATAGAGATTTATAGGATAAAAATTATAATGGTACAATCATGATCTCCTGAAGGGTGTGTGTAGGCATACTTTATACATACGCTTGGTAAATTATCTACTGTACACACGACAATTATTCTATAGTTCCGTCTGTAATTATACTATAGATACATTGCAGTCCATTTATTTTTAAATTGATTAAAAAAATTTTGTTTGTCTGTATTTAAATTAAATTGTTAAAATGACAGAAACACTTTTGGTAATTGTTATTAGACTTTTTTTTTTTTAAAGGAAATAGGCCTATATTTTTTATAGTAACCTAAAAAATATACAAATACCAAGTGTATTTACTTGGCTTACTTAAAATAATAATGATCAGGAATTATGAAATATATGTCATTCCAGTTATCCTTTAGACCATAAATAAATATTAACCTTTTGTTTTTGTTTCACTGATTTGATATTTAAATCTCATTTTACGGACTTATGGGAGCGTAAAAAAAAAGCAAAAATTCAAATGACCCCAACAGTTTTCAAAGCTAAAGTTCTAAACATAGATCTTTTGGAAATAACAGTATGCTTATGTATCAAATGTATTCAGTCCTCTGTTTTTTTATTGTCCCAATACGAAGTAGGGTGAAAATAACAAAGTGATAAATTCTAGACGGTGCTCGAAAAATGAGTAGTAGTGTTGAGCTTCCTCCAAAAAAGAAGCTAAAACACATGCAAACATGCAAGCTTATAATGGAAAGTATCCTGTTTACAGTAGTTTGAAATCAAAACTGTAGGTGATGCCTATGGTACACTCGTTGTGATTGGTGCGGTGTTGATTTTTTGCCTAGGTCTGGGGCCTAGTCTTGCACGGCGGTATTGCTGATTGTGAGTCAAAAAGGTCACATTTTACAATCCGATCGCATTGGTACCATGTCTTAGGAATACTCCTCTCACATTGCCAAAACTCCGCTCAGAAGTTTTTCAGACTCCTCTTGTTGGCCTTGTAGGGTTGGCATGTCTGTAGAAGAGGACTATCAGGCGGTTATCCTAAATTGAAAATATTTAAATATATTCTAACAAATCACGAATAAAATAAATAGATAAAAATAAAGAGATAATTAAAAAACACTACACTTACCATATTTGAATTTGCATTTTAAATACAATTATTTATAATTGGATGGTGTTATTATTAGTTTAACATGGTAATATTATGTAAGGTATTTTTTATAAATGTAATCTGATTTTTTTTTTGCTTCTCAGCTGGTGAAGACGGAAGGTGTGAAAGGTGTTATCACAATGAATGAAGCCTATGAACTTCATTATGCTCCAACTGCTGATGTAAGTTTTAATTTATTATTAATATTACTTTCGCTGATGTGACAATAGTCAATTTCTTTAAATTATTTGTCACCCATACAACAAGGAAGCACAAAGTGGTTTATTAAAACACATTTTGTGCATACAGTAGCTGTTTAACCCTTACGCTGTCATCTTTGCATAAGTGCGAACACCGAATATTTGGTGTGCATACCAGTTTCGCATAAATGCGAATAGGCTCACTGTCAGCCAATGCTACCTTCGCATAAATACCGATTGTTATTCTAATTTTTTTTCCCTCTTATTTCAGGCTGTCCCTCCACAAGATTGGTTTTTCTTATCTTCTCGGGTTCTTGCCTTTTTCCTCTCCTGCATTTTCAATTTATTTTAAATCAATTGTAATATATTTTTCTGATTCAAAAAGGAAGTAAATAGATGTTAAATTGAAATTGAAAAATTGAAATTGAAATTGAAATTGATTGATGAAGGTCTTCCAAAAAATGACCATAGAACACGGCTGTTTTAACACTAAAACACAAATAGTGTTTACTGGATAGGAAAACCAATGAATTTCTGCACATTTTTATGTGAAACTTGCCGGAGGTTGTATTGTTAGAAGTTTGAGTTTTTGCAAGTTGAAAATATGATGTTTTGAAATGCTGAGAAACTATATTCTTCTGTAGTTAAGAAACTGACATAGCAAACAATGTTCTGGGCCTAGACTTAGCTTGGCCTAGGTCTGGACTGTGATGGTAATGTTAGTAGTACTTATAGGCCTAGATTTGTTATTTTGATTTTCATTAGCAAGTAATTTGACTGTGAAAGCACATACTCTGCTAATAATAGGCCTAGGCCTAATATACTACTGTATTTGTCATTATTGACAAAATATTCCTAACCAAGCACTTGCAAAATTTACACTCTACAATAATTTATTTTTTCATGCTACCAGAATGTTTTATAAAGGGTTAGGGAACTTTGCTCATATTAAATTCAACTTCACAGGGTGGGGTGCTATCAATTAGGAATATGATCCTTCATTTGACCTTTTAGCATTTTTCATATCACATTCCAAATAATGAGATAATATACCAAATATGGAAGGAATATGATTTTTCTTGACTTTTAGCATCTACGTTACCACATTCCTAATAAGGAAATAATATACCAAATATGTAGTATGATCTTTTCTACAGACTTTTTACCATCTCTGTTACCAAATACCATAATAAGGAAGTAATGTTTCTATGAGACATTCAGGTTGTTCAACATGTTAACAGCCAAGACATTTTTAAAAATATTATTTGTTATCATTACATAGTTATACTGTAAATACTCCAATTTATTGCACTATTCTGTGGTGGATTAACAACCAATAAGTTGGCAATAAAATACTTTCTTTACTTAAAAGTGCCAGATTCATTATTAATAAAATAGATTCTGAATTTGAGGTCAAATTCCTTTAGTACTCCCTTGTTTAATCTAAATAGTGAATTCACCACAGTACTTCATCCTCTAATAATACTCTTGGTCTACGTAGGGTAGCCAAGATGTTATGTAGCGTAGCTGAATATTATCTGAATTTCACTACAATGCAAGTTTTCTGGTAATTAACCTGGAAATATATTAATAGCAATTAATTTCCTGACACTATAATAAAAAGTTACTGTTGAACTACTGTGGAATTACAGTATATTGAATGTCCTTTAACTTACAGGTAACATTTATACATGTTCTAATTCCAAGTCTGTATTCAGTCTATTTTTCTGATTACCTGGATAAACTGAGTAATTTTCTTTGTTCTCGAAATGGAACACATTTTCAAATAAAATAGAACTGTCTGATCCAAGGCACCATGTACCAACCCTAACCCTAACTATAGTCCTCATTCTTTATTTAACGTTTGGCGAATAAGAAGCTTTCCATTTTGTGCTAGAAGATTGTACTATCTACGCCTCACTCACAAACTACCAACATCACAATTGATTTGTGTAATTTCTAAAGAATATACCGTTATCAATTAATATTTTTTTCTTCCACGTAGGAATGGAAAATGCTGGGTGTGTCTCAAATGCATTTGCCGACAGTTGATTTCACAGAAGCACCTAGTATGGAATTCTTAGAGAGCGGTGTTGGATTTATTGAGGAACATGCCGAACGTGATGAATCCGTATACGTGCATTGTAAAGCAGGACGTACACGTAGCGCAACGCTAGTCTGCTGCTACTTAATGAAGGTATAATGAGACTATTAATTCACTTTATGCTTAAAAGTAAATGCATTCTTAAATTAGAATACTAGGTGTACCTCTCCGCATCCCAAAAAGACTATGTAGTACTACATTCTCATATATTGGCAACAGAGGTTTTTACTTTTTTCTTACCTTAGTAAATATTTATGCTCACTATAATATAATCAATCTATTTTATGTGCTAATTACTGCTAATCTATAGTATGGAATATGCTGGATGATTATATTTATACAATCATCAAAATTAATGCGGGCTCACCCTAAATTATGTAAGAAAGCAGCATGTAAAACAGTTAGCTAAGCTGATGGTAAGTAGCCCCAGTTTATGCATTAAAATGTTGAGACCTTTCAGATGCTGTGGTTCTTGATTTAATTCCATTTAGCTAGAGGGCTGAAATGCAAATAATTTATAGCATTTGTAAATTATATTTAAACGATTGGTCACATGTACCCTTTTAGGAACTACACCCTTTGTAAATAGAGAGCAATAGTTTCTGGTGTACTGCCCAATTTTACAACAAAAAAATCAAACAACTAATTAAATGTCGCTGCTAATATAAAAGCTACAAGAATTAATAAGCATCTGCTAAATACCAGGTTTATTATAATAATTAACACTGATATAGGTGATCTTTGGTTTCAGCTAGCAGCAACAAAGCCAACATTCAACCACAAGGGTCAGGTATGATGATGACATCCATCGCAGCACCATGCCTACATTTCAATTGCCATCTTGCTTAACTTCATTAATGCATTGACTGCATCAGAATCATACATATTTTTTCATTTTCATAAGTTGTTTTTTCATACAATTACAGTAACATTATTTTTTTGAATTTTCAAAAAAGGTATTGATATTAAAACTTGCATGTAATATTTCTTAACCATTTTTTCAACCAATTGCAACCCATAACACTGACTTTAGGGAATGAATTAGTAATGGTTCCAGAAATTTGATAATATTGGATCAATATGAGGTCCGAATGAAGGGTCTGCCTAGGGCCTCTTGTTAGGTTCCAATGCTAAATTTCCTGGTGGCGTCAAGGAACAAATTTTCCTTGCTGCAGAGAGATTTGAGACTTGGGAAACTGCAGTTACCAACTTTGTAAGATTTGCGTTACTTATGTTGCAGGGGTACGCTATTGTTGAAAGTTATTTTTTAACCATTATAGAAGGAGGTGGTCAGCTGATATTCTGAAGTTCCGAAATGAAAAAGAAATACTTTTTATCATGGTTAGGTAGTGGAGATGATTTAAGTCCAGAGAAAAAAATGGGATATCACAGGATTTGAACCCAGGACCCGGGGGCGGCACCAGGAATTCTCCGATGAGGGGTTTCAGCTCGCCGACGAGCTCGTGGAAACCTAGCTCCCTATACACATCTAGATGTGTATAAGAGACAGGGTCGGGGAAACAATTAAATTTGTTGGGGAATTTTTTGATTAAAAAATAATAAAATTTTGTGGTAATTGTGGAATTCTCTAATTTGATAGAAAACCATGCATGAAAATCCATACAGGGGGTCTAGTGTGGGTCCTTTTCCCCTCCAGGCACACCGCTAGCATCGCCTCTGCCAAGACCTTTGAAATGCAAATCTTTTAACCACCAAGGTACATCTCCACTATGAGACAGCAATGAATGAAGCCTATGAACTTCATTATGCTCCAACTGCTGATGTAAGTTTTAATTTATTATTAATATTACTTTCGCTGATGTGACAATAGTCAATTTCTTTAAATTATTTGTCACCCATACAACAAGGAAGCACAAAGTGGTTTATTAAAACACATTTTGTGCATACAGTAGCTGTTTAACCCTTACGCTGTCATCTTTGCATAAGTGCGAACACCGAATATTTGGTGTGCATACCAGTTTCGCATAAATGAGAATAGGCT